>NC_092225.1:30111442-30411442 GCF_036320965.1 Panulirus ornatus
TTATTTCATTTTTCATATGTCGCACGATATAAGTAACTTGTTTAGGCTCATTTTTATTCTGTATTTGTCCTATGATGTGAATTATTCTGTATGTTTTGTTTTTAGTTTTTCTCCTTTTAATTACTTAGGTCAGTGGCAGGGTTCTTCATGGTTGCCTTAGTTTTGATGTTCCTCAGAGCGGGTATTGCGCACCTGTCTCAGGGGCTGTCGTACTGGCCGGGGGGAGACACGAGCCCCACACTAGCTGCTGCAGCACACGTGTCCAGGGAGGCAGGAGCGGCTAGGCTGAATTACCTTACTGCAGGTGGAGGATAAGATGCTGCGGTCGTGATAGCGGGTTCTTAACCTCTTGTTCGTCTCTCTCTCTCTCTCTCTCTCTCTCTCTCTCTCTCTCTCTCTCTCTCTCTCTCTCTCTCTCTCTCTCTCTCTCTCCTTGCCATCCAGTGTAATATCTCTCCTGCACAGTAACATCCTCATGTCTTACCTTTTTCTACATGAGAGAGACGCAACCGTTATGCATAGCCTGGATCACTGGGCCTCATCAATTAGTGTGAGGTATGTCAAGTGATTAAGGTTTAATTACAGTAAGCCTCATGACTGGAATTATAAGTAGATTGCGAAGATTTCCATTTCCTCTGATATAAGTTTTGATTTGATACACAATCGACTTACGAACGAACTATTTCATGAAGAAAAGTGTAAGTGAAACCTATCATCATGGAATGCGTTACAGCATTTGGTCACTGTAGAAATAAAATGTCGACATGAGATGTGTTTTTGTATCCTCCCGGTGCTTTATTTTTTCCCAGTCACGTGTCCTGCTTACTGATGTGGCCAGCTCGGAGGAATGTGTCCCGTTCTGACTGACTGACCTCTTGGAGTTATGTCGTCTTGTGAGTGACGCGTCTCGCTTACAGCGACGTGCTCTGTCCGCAGTAATACGTCTTGATCAGGCCTAAGGGTGATGATGCATCCTGGTCAGGGTGGAGATGCCTTGGTCAAGGTAGTGTGGCAGGAGAGATGGAGGCGCTGATTGGATGCTTATTCGGGCTCTGGGCCCATAACCAACTGCCAAGTTCACTAAGGTCGTAAGCTTTAACCTACAGTCGGAAAGAACATGAAGACCTTCAAGTGTTCTGGACATTTCTATGACTATGTTTACACTTACTGTATGTATGGCTTTTTTGCATCTGTATGTATGGCTTTTTTTTCCATCCTATTTTAGGGACAGGATACTGTCCGTCAGCACGAGATATCAGTACACCTGCAGCAGCCTGTTACACAGGTCAAAGCGCCCACCAGGGGCAAGCTGACTTGGCCCACACTCCTGATCCCCTCCCGCCGCACCAGGTCCTCACACACACCCACCTTGGCATAACTTTGCTCGCCTCACAGTCTGGTTCGTCTGTGTCCAGCTCAGTTCAAGTGTAGGTAGGGTCGGAGTGGTGGTAGGGAGAGAAGACTAGATAGTACTGCTCTGTTGATCCATAATTCTGATGCATTCGAATTCACATAATCCTCAGAAGTTAGGTATGTAATTCAGTATCCTCAAAGCCCCAGAATTTGTGAATGACATAGGAGGGGGGGGGGGGGGGGGGTTTGAAGAACGCAAGTGTTGATAAATTTCCCTGTCTTATACCCTTCCTACAACCTCGCCCCTACCGTGAACTGTCTTGCCTGTTGCGTCTTATTTAGTAAACGACCAAATAATGATATAATTATTTGTCCTCCCTAATTAGATTACTGAAATCATGCGTGCTATATATTAAAGTGACGGTTTATCGTGTGAAGAGTATTTACATAATTTCCGCATTGCCAGTATTTTCAGTTGAATCTGGCATAGACAATATTGAATTACGTATGCAGCCTCTGAGGATTATGTGAATTCGATTGCATCAGAATCATGCTGCTGCAGGAGAGATCCGTAGCAGCACCATGACACCGAGTAACTATTCGCCTCTCCTAGAGCAGCACCACGAGACCCCCGCCTTACCTCTCCCCCTCCTCCTGCATAAGCAACAGCACCTCTCCTGTGAGCTGCCCAGCCATGCATTTAACAACGTCGGGTTGCCCGTGTTTCTGTCTCCTTCCCTCAGTAACTTACCATTACAATGGTATAGGAAGATTTCTTATTTCGAGCCGTCCTGTTGAATATTCCTGGCAAAGAACTGGTCACTCATTTGCAGGTTCTTGAGAACATTCAAGCACATTACAGTGTGAGAGGTCTTGGGAAACATGATTGATGCACCAGCTGGTGGCAGGTCCTGAGACAATAATGGCCCTTTCCATGAGAAACGTAACGTCCGTTGATTAACTACAAACTCGAGACAAATATCTTTCAATTCTTCGAAGCAATTTTGTCGGAGAACTTAGGCTTATGTGAATATCCAGAGAAAATCATGACAAATCTTCATAGGTTATAAGATTTTTATAATGATGACTTCCAGAGAAAAGTATTCTCTTGTGTTTTCTCTGCCTCAAACAGGGTTTAAGACGTCATAAATAAATTGAAGACATGTTGATCGTAAGGCGTTGCAGGCCCTAACTCCATCACTGCAGAGATGTTTTTTCTTCTGAATAAAACTTACAAATCAGCCCAGTCCCCAGCATCAACATGTTCCTGTTCTACTTAATATATCTTAGAAGGTGTATAAAGAAGCAGGGTGGACAGACTGCTGGGTATATATGCATTGAGGGATACGAGGTCATGAAAGAATTCCTTGACCCAGAGGACGACGCTACCTCCTGAAACCCGCTGAGTTCAGATAGTGAGGTGAAAGTATTCAAGTTGTTTGTCGTGAAAACTGTTGATCAGTTGCTACGGGAACATCATGAACCGAAAAATGGAATTCCGTAATCAGAGAGTTTGGAGCATTCCTAAGGAAGGTTCTTTGAAATTTACAATGTGGGTGTGAATACACTTCACTGTTGATAGAGAGTACAGAGATTAGAGAAAACAGTAATATGGTTTATTACAAAAAAGTTTAATATCCACGAGCAAAAACAGCGCATATCCCTTCACAGTCTCACACCATCCTGCTCACTTAAGACAAACCCATATCTACTACATTTTCAATGTACCTGATTTGATTTCTCCCTTGGCAAATAAGCCTTCACCTACAAACGCATCGTCACCATAACATGGATACCACTGCCTTTCGTCTGACCTTACAAATAGGGTCAAACGTCAGTGTTAGGGTCCTGATTGTTGGAAAGAAAAAACTTAATGTAATAGGCGGAAACTACAAAAACAATATGTACTTTCACCTATCGAAGGAGACATAAGATGTGAAAAAAAAAAAGGGACACAGAGATGTACTGTGGCATAAACAGAGTTTGAAATTATATAAAGAAACGAGGAATGATTATAGCAAGAGAAGAGAGAGGAAGTAGAGAAACTTCAGAAAAGTTCTTGTGATCAAAGCGAGGAAAAATCTAAAACTATTTCACAAATGTCTGAGGTGTAAAGTGTCAGTTAAAATTAGCTTATGATGATCAGGGTGAAGGATCCAGAAGGAAGGGTTGGTGAAGGCGACGAGAAAATATGCGAGGAACTTAAACATGGTCTTACAAGTGTATTGACAGACGGGATGGGCAGGAAAGTTTGGAAAGTACTAGTAGTGTTGGGGAAAACACCAGGTTATTAAAGGAGTCTTCTTCCTTAAGAGATTTTCCCATAAATTAGTTTATTACAGTTACTTAAAAAACTCCCGTTAAAGTTTTGTTAATTTTTTTTATATGGTTAGAGGGAGATTACTAGTTGTTACAATTGTGACTAGTTATAACATAAATACCCCAAGCATTTTGGCACACGAATTAGCATAAGCCAAGAACACATACGTCTATCTTTACCTCAAGAGAAGTATGATTTGAGTTCTTCATTAAATGTTCCACTATTTATCCATTATGACGAATGATGAGAGATTCGCAAGGCTGTGATAACGTCATTTTGCTAATAATAATTTGGTACTCTGAATTACATAAATAATTTTCACTCTCTGTCTTCGATCAAGAATCAAAGCGTAATGGTAAAGTATGATTAAGTATATCGAATAAACTAGTCAGCTAACCGCATATGATACCCATTTAAATTATATATGTTGTAGAGAGAGAGAGAAAAAAAGCCTTTGTGAGCTTTACGTAAAGTATCTTCAAATCCTTTTGTGCTGTATAACATAATACGTTTTTAGTACAGATGGAGCATTTCGTGCAGTGATAACAATTTATGCTTTTTATTTTTAGCTAGACCTAAAAGTACAAAAGATGGTCTCCGTATCTAGTCTATTTTGGGTATGCATACTAAACTACTTTAAAAACAAACTTAAGTGAGTATAATAGGATCTTCAGACATGTAGAAAATCAAAAAATTTCTTTAAGTATGATATCGTGAGGGAAACACAAAAATTTCTGTTCACTGTTATTGGAGAACCAACAGCTAAGTTGTTTCTCCAACTTTGACACCTGTGTCCGATTCCTTTGAAGTTGTTGCAATTTTAGATTTATGTATTTTCAGTTCTGCATCAAGATAACTGTACTTATAGAATAATGATAGACAGTATCAGGGCTTTTACGTAGATGCGTATTTGATATCTTATATGTCCGCGATGCATGATTCTTCACAATGAACGTTTTCGATATGTTTCGAACTCCACCTTACTGTAAGTTAGTACACGTAAAGCTCAGTGATGGCTGTCTAGTTCTCTGCTAAATTTCCCTTTCAGTGAGTTCTTGGAGCTATGTGAAATAATGGATGCTGTGTATCATTAGTGTATTACGTTATGGTGGTAGTGGTGCTGTGAAAATACAGAGGGGGTGTACACGGATTCAGGAGACAATGAAAATATTAGATTCCAGAAGGTATTCCAAGGTTTGGGTATCAGCTGCTGGAGCAGACGAAGTCCAGCCTGTCAGCTGTTTTTGGCGTATGTCACTTTCTTCGTATTTTTCAAAAAGCAGTCCATATGAATTCATTATGCCTGACATTGTGTGGTGTTTAACGAAAGCCACAGTGTTTCAGTATCTTATTAATATTGAAAGATGAATGACTGTCATACGTACTGTATTATTTACATTATTAACTCAGGTCTTTGAACTATAGAGCAAGAAGGCGTGAGGGATGGGCACTGTCTTACTTTAGGAGCGCTTTAGAAGTATCTTCTGTAATGCATTTTCCTTCTTTGGGAGAGCTAGTGTAATTTCTCCATAGTAAAGGAATCACTGGTTACCTTTAATAACATTCACCTTAAGATAGTTGGGACGATTATGAGGTTCAAGGAAGATATGTGATCAGATAATTTTGGAATATGTAGAACATTTCTTATAGCCGTTTAGACACATGAAAACTTTCTTTTACTTTTCATTGGGAGCACTTGTTATAATTGAACACCAACAGAATTATAGGAGATTGTCAGAAAGTTGGCAAGATATACTTTTATTCTACAGGAGAGCCATTTACCAAAGGAAATTTATGTTCACATGTACAGTTTATTGCTTTTCTTTATGTATTTTATGAAATTGCTTTGTAATGTCCATCTCGATGATGTGGCACCATAATTTTGGGTCTTTGAAAGATAGATGTTTTCAGGTAAAGTTTTATTGAGTGAAATTAACTTTTATGACAGCATATTACTAAGATAGGAATATATGTTCCAATGTCTGATAATGACGTTTCTCACCAAGCATTACGTAGTTCTTTATTAGCACAAACCCCACATGCTGCTAATGCTTCATATATGAATAATCTTGTTCTACTTGTTGTCATTGCTTCTAGTGTATATAGTTTAGTTATGACACTTATTCTTTGGTATTTAATGTTTATTGTTTAAGGAGATTCGTTTTCGTAGCAGTCAAAGATATGTATGAAAAAATTATAGGGGAATGTCTTAAGTGTACTACGAAAAGTGTAGGCAAGTGTTGATTTTTAGATTGATGGAAGTGATTGAATGCAGAATAAGTGAGGGGCAAGGAGGATTCATGACGGTAGGGGACGCGGAGATCAGATTTTTGCGACAAGAATGACGGAAAAAGTATATAGCAAAAGATAAGAATCTGTATGCAAGTTTTATGGGTCTGGAGAAAGTATATAACAGTTGAATGGACTGTTTTTTGGGATGTGTTAAGGGTAGGGGCATGATGTGAAAGCTTTCTATGGAGGAACAATTGCACATGTAAGAGTGGAGGGAGAGTTGAATGAAAGTTTTAGTTTAGTATACATGTGGGTATGAAGCAGGGCTTAGTGATATCACCATGGCTTTTTAGCACATTCATTGATGATGAGATATAGAAAGGAAACCTAGAGGAAAAGGATGTGGAGATTGAGTGTTGTGGTGAGGTATGATGGCTATTGATGAGCCTGTTTGTGGATGACACCTAGTTGTTTTTTGAGAGTGAAGAGTTGCAGAAGCTTGTAATTGTGTTTTATGATTGTTTAAGCATTAACAATTGAGGGTAAATGCAAGTAAAAGTAAAGTACTGGTATTAGAAAGGAAACAGAGTGAAAGTATAGATTTTGCAAAGCCTGTAGAGAGAGAAGAAAGTGCACAAAACTGTGTTATAGATATTGGGGGGGAGAAAGACTGTAAGAGGTGATTGAATTAAAGTATTTGGGAGGTATCATGGGTAACTGCTATCTTCATCAGCATTTGCCCAACATATCTGAGAAATGTTTCAAAATTAAACTAATAATTTCCTTATAATGAATGGAAGACATGGCATACCACAGCATGATATGTAACCAATGTCAGGTAACTGTGGGTGGGTTAAACTAAAATTTTGAGTGTCATCATTAGATACACAATTTCTTAAGCCTGTGCACCAAATCTTTATGGTCTTATTTGCTGTATCTGTCCCTTTTCTCCATATCTAAGTAAGAAGTACATTTTGTTATTTCATTGTAGCCTTAGGTCAGGTGTGGTTTGCTTTGGTTGTCATTTATGTAAAATTCACATTTTCCATTATCTCTAAAGGCCCACATTTTCCCAGATGTTTATAAGCCTTCCAAATATATGGAGATATTTTTGATATTGTAGGATGGTGGAAGGAGTAGTGCATCCTTTGGCTGTGAAACTTATTCCCCCATCACAAATTTGTCATTTTGTTTATAGGGTAAGTCGCTGTATGATTTTTCTTACCTAGGAAATGAAATAAAGTGGTGGCATAAGTAAAGTAGATCATTTGTTTGTAATGCTTTGCAATGGATGTTGCTGTCTAGGTGTATGTATGTGATTAACTATTTGTGCAAATACAGGGAGGGAGTTCTACACTCACTTGGTACCATCTCATAAACTTTTTGTTTTGTCACTGAATCTTTTAGCCCTTTTAATATGATACTCTATTTACAGACTCCTTTTAGCTTGTTCCATATATCCACAACTCCATTACTACAGAAGTATTTCTTTACATCCAGGACTAGGTGTGGGAGGAGGGGAATGAACAAGAGGACAAGGTGTGGTCAGGATTGGAAGAAGGTTATAAAGGGAAGGCTGAAGACAGCATACCCCTTTTACTGGCACCAAGAGTTTAGGAGGGTATCATAAGGTATGGATGTGTAATTTTTAGAATTATGTGGGTGGACTGCAACACCTGGGAGGAAAATTGTCATGTCTACCTATTAAAAGGGTGAAGGTGATGGTTAATGTGTTATGTGGTAGTGTGTGTTCACTTGCATTATTTATATATATATATATATATATATATATATATATATATATACATATATATATATATATATATATATATATATATCCTTCAGGATGATAGAGTGGCAAATATAGGGTGTTTTGGTCGAGGTGGTGTGCGAAGTGAGAGGGTTAGGGAGAATGATTTGGTAAACAGAGAAGAGGTATTGAAAGCTTTGTGGAATATGAAAGCCGGCAAGGCGGCGGGTTTGGATGGTATTGCAGTGGAATTTATTAAAAAAGGGGTGACTGTGTTGTTGAGTGGTTGGTAAGGATATTTAATGTATGTATGGCTCATGGTGAAGTGCCTGAGGATTGGCGGAATGCATGCATAGTGCTATTGTACAAAGGCAAAGAGGATAAAGATGAGTGTTCAAATTACAGAGGTATAAGTTTGTTGAGTATTCTTGGGAAATTATATGGGAGGGTATTGATTGAGAGGGTGAAGGCATGTACAGAGCATCAGAATGGGGAAGTGCAGTGTGGTTTCAGAAGTGGTTTTGGATGTGTGAATCAGGTCTTTGCGTAGAAGAATGTATGTGAGAAATACTTAGAAAAACAAATGGATTTGTATGTAGCATTTATGGATCTGGAAAAGGCATATGATAGAGTTGATAGAGATGCTCTGTGGAAGGTATTAAGAATATATGGTGTGGGAGGCAAGTTGCTAGAAGCTGTGAAAAGTTTTTTTGAGGATGTAAGGCATGTGTACATGTAGGAAGAGAAGAAAGTGATTGGTTCTCAGTGAATGTAGGTTTGCAGCAGGGGTGCGTGATGTCCATTCCCGTCACCATCCTGCCACACTTGAAATGTCACCCCCAACCCCCCTGCGCACGAGATGAGGTGCTATGGAAAGACAACAAAGACCACATTTTTTCACACTTAGTCTCTAGCTGTCATATGTAATGCACCGAAGTCTCTAGCTGTCATATGTAATGCACCGAAGTCACAGATCCCTTTCCACTTACAGGCCCCACAAAACTTTCCATGGTTTGCTCCAGATGTTTCACATGCCCTGGTTCAACCCATTGACAGCACGTCCACCCTGATATACCACATCGTTCCAATTCATTCTGTTCCTTGCTCGCATTTCACCCTCCTGTATGTTCAAGCCCTGATCACTTAAAATCTTTTTCACTCCATCCTTCCACCTCCAAGTTGGTCTCCCACTTCTCGTTCCCTCCACCTCTGACACATATATCCTCTTTGCCAGTCTTTCCTCACTCATTCTCTCCATATGACCAAACCATTTCAAAATACCCTCTTCTGCTCTTTCAACCACACTCTTTTTATCACCATACATCTCTCTTACCCTTTCATTACTTATTCGATCAAACCACCTCACACAGCATATTGTCCTCATACATCTCATTTCCAACACTTCCACCCTCCTCTGCACAACCCTATCTATAGCCCATGCCTTGCACCCATATAACATTGTTGGAACCACTATTCCTTCACACATTATCATTTTTCCTTTTCGAGATAACGTTCTCGCCTTCCACGCATTCTTCAACGCTCCCAGAACCTTTGCCCCCTCCCCCACCCTGTGACTCACTTTCGCTTCCATGGTTCCATATATATGTTGATTTTTTTTATTTTTATTTTGCTTTGTCGCTGTCTCCCGCGTTTGCGAGGTAGCGCAAGGAAACAGACGAAAGAAATGGCCCAACCCACCCCCATACACAATGTATATACATACACGTCCACACACGCAAATATACATGCCTATACATCTCAATGTACTCATATATATACACACAGACACATACGTATATACCCATGCACACAATTCACACTGTCTGCCTTTATTCATTCCCATCGCCACCTCGCCACACATGGAATACCATCCCCCTCCCCCCTCATGTGTGCGAGGTAGCACTAGGAAAAGACTACAAAGGCCCCATTCGTTCACACTCAGTCTCTAGCTGTCATACAATAATGCCTGAAACCACAGCTCCCTTTCCCCATCCAGGCTCCACACACCTTTCCATGGTTTACCCCAGACGCTTCACATGCCCTGATTCAATCCACTGACAGCACGTCAACCCCGGTATACCACATCAATCCAATTCACTCTATTCCTTGCCCTCCTTTCACCCTCCTGCATGTTCAGGCCCCGATCACACAAAATCTTTATCACTCCATCTTTACACCTCCAATTTGGTCTCCCACTTCTCCTCGTTCCCTCCACCTCCGACACATATATCCTCTTGGTCAATCTTTCCTCACTCATTCTCTCCATGTGCCCAAACCATTTCAAAACACCCTCTTCTGCTCTCTCAACCACGCTCTTTTTATTTCCACACATCTCTCTTACCCTTACATCACTTACTCGATCAAACCACCTCACACCACACATTGTCCTCAAACATCTCATTTCCAGCACATCCACCCTCCTGCGCACAACTCTATCCATAGCCCACACCTCGCAACCATACAACATTGTTGGAACTACTATTCCTTCAAACATACCCATTTTTGCTTTCCAAGATAATGTTCTCGACTTCCACACATTCTTCAAGGCTTCCAGGATTTTCGCCCCCTCCCCCACCCTATGATTCACTTCCGCTTCCATGGTTCCATCCGCTGCCAGATCCACTCCCAGATATCTAAAACACTTTACTTCCTCCAGTTTTTCTCCATTCAAACTTACCTCCCAATTGACTTGACCCTCAACCCTACTGTACCTAATAACCTTGCTCTTATTCACATTTACTCTTAACTTTCTTCTTTCACACACTTTACCAAACTCAGTCACCAGCTTCTGCAGTTTCTCACATGAATCAACCACCAGTGCTGTATCATCAGCGAACAACAACTGACTCACTTCCCAAGCTCTCTCATCCACAACAGACTTCATACTTGCCCCTCTTTCCAAAACTCTTGCATTCACCTCCCTAACAACCCCATCCATAAACAAATTAAACAGCCATGGAGACATCACACACCCCTGCCGCAAACCTACATTCACTGAGAACCAATCACTTTCCTCTCTTCCTACACGTACACATGCCTTACATCCTCGATAAAAACTTTTCACTGCTTCTAACAACTTTCCTCCCACACCATATATTCTTAATACCTTCCACAGAGCATCTCTATCAACTCTATCATATGCCTTCTCCAGATCCATAAATGCTACATACAAATCCATTTGCTTTTCTAAGTATTTCTCACATACATTCTTCAGAGCAAACACCTGATCCACACATCCTCTACCACTTCTGAAACCACACTGCTCTTCCCCAATCTGATGCTCTGTACATGCCTTCACCCTCTCAATCAATACCCTCCCATATAATTTACCAGGAATACTCAACAAACTTATACCTCTGTAATTTGATTTAGAACACTTTTTATTTGCTCACCTTTGGCTTTATGCTAGAACACATGATGTGAGAAAGATGACCTCTTCTTTGGCCATTTTCAGTAACCTTTCACTGCAGGAAATTTAGTTAAAGGGTCTTTGATATTTTTCTTCCACTTTCATCAGATTTAGATTTGGATATTCCCTGTGAGGCTCTGGGGATTCCTTCTTTGAGAAAATCAGAGTCCAGTGTTTCTCCAGTTCATCCCAGAAAGTTTTTATTTTTGCCTTGGATTTCATCATTTTTAAAGTTTTTTCTTTCTCAACTTCTTGATATGGGTATGCTTTCATGCTGTGGGACAGTCCACAGAGGAGAAAACTGTAGGTTTTCAAAATAGAAGAAATCCTATATCTCCAAGACAGTGTCCCAAAAGCAGTTTTTTGTGGTTTTCTCCACATTGCTTTTTTTTTTTCACCCTTTTCTCTGTATCTTTTTGTGATTGTTTAGGTTGGCATCCATGATATGTGAATCATGGGCTCTGAGTGGCTGGTAATGAGTGAATCAGTGATATTTGGTAATGTATGGGTCAGTGAAATAAGCTTTAGGGATTTGCTGATTGGCTGCTGTGATCACCCTTGGTCTGATTGTACAGGATCAGTCAAGGTTGGTGCCCCCTTACTAGAATTGTAAGGGTAAGAAGAGTTCTAACCCATACATTTCAAGTAATATATCTCATGCTTATGAGACACTGATTTGGAAAGAAAAACTTTTACATTTTTATTTTTTGTTTGCCAATTAATAAGATACTTTTCACTATTGAGCTAAGAACACTTGTCCTGCCCTTTCTATTTCAGGTGGTCACTAAGATGTTTCGTCAACGCTTAAAGGGTGGACATAAAGTGGGTGCCCCAGATGCTGTAACACGATCATATCATAGTCAGACTGGCTCTGCTCAGCAAACGGTAAGAAATAAATCATGATTTTAGTTATTCCTCATAATTTCTTGAGGCTTTCAATTTGAAAGTTTGTAGAGAAGCCCATTGTTGGTAGATCACTGATGATTAACTCATATTACAATGAGCCATGAATAATTTTGAGTGTTAGGGGGAAAAGGGTGTCTGAAATTGCATTCTTCCCACACTTATAAAGGGATGATGTACCAATATGGTGTAATTAAAACCCTCAAAGAGATAGGCCAAGCACCAAAGTGTGAATTTTTATGATTCTTAGGTAATCTCAAGACTCCTTACATGGACTGTGAGAAAGAGGTGGCCTTAAAAGTTAAGAAATGAATAGAAAGATGACACAAGTGTTGATGTCCAAAGTAAAATATACTTGGTTACCTTTGAGTGATACAAACTAAGCAAGTGTGAGATTTTTAGGCCAGTAGAGTTTGACATACACTGTGTTATGCTTCCGCTATTTCCCTCTCCCACCCAGAAAATAAATTACTCCATTATTGAATGAAGTAACCACCGATGAAACCTTAGTAAAATTTCTGCACAATATTGCCAGTGTTAGAAGATTAGGTTTAGCAGTACATGTTATTCACAAAAAAAGGTGTACAACTGAATGTTTTCAGACAAGAAAATTGGTGAAATGTATGACATACCCCAAACTCCACAGCATTCAAACACTACAAAAGAACAAGGTAGAGACATTAAAGGGAAATTATTGTGGTATTCGTAGTTATAATCAGCTATATACTGTAGAATGATTTAACCAAAACTGAAATGAAAAAAGAGTTGCCTTTAAGTGAATGGTTGAGATTTTATGAGAGATGGTTGTACCATTGTGGATGTAGGGTGGGAAGAATGAGAAATTAGAGATACTGTGTTATGAGAGATAATTCATAGATTATATCAGTGGATGTTATGAGAAGAGATTCATAGATTATATGACTTGGTGCAAAGCTGAGATTGGTTTGTTGAAAGAAATTATATGTGAAAAGAATGGCATATGTATTTGAGGGAGACAAGTAGGATTAGTTGCCTATGAAAGCCAGAATTTCAAGGAAGAGAGAAGTCTGTTCATTGAAACGGTTTGGTGCTTGTAAATACCCAGATGTAATCACTGACTTTAGTATTTGAGATTTTACATGTCTTCCCATTGAATTGAAGTAAAAGTATATGTGATATAAATAGAATGATAGACTGTAAAAATGTTTCATTATGGAATGATGGTAATGCTGTCAGTTTAACTGTATATATTGTAACCTAACAGTTTTTACTTGATATTATCGAAATTCATATATCACTCTCTTACATTGTTAATATCACAAGTTGACTATTAAAACAGTAGTGTGATGTTCCAATGAATGAAGACTATCTTGTAGAAGGTAAATAATGAATAAAAATATTTTTTCATCAGGCTAATTTGGTTGGATTCCAACCTCAGTATGGTACTTCTATGCAGCAGCAGCCTCAACATGGGTACTCACTGGATTCAAGGCAATCTGGACAGCAGCAGCAGCAGCAGCAGCTCCATCAGACAAGCAACAACAGCTGGGGATGGGGACGTGATAACTCAGATGGTGCATGGAATTGGGAAGGTGGTGGTGATTCTTGGTCTTGGAATACGAATCAGGCCAATAACCATCAACATCAACAGCTGAATCAACAGCAGCAACAGCAGCAGCAACAGCAGCAGCAACAGCAGCAGCAGCAAGTTTTGAGTCAGCATTACCAGCAATCTGCACAGCAGCACAATCAACATCATGCTTTTTCACAACACTTGCAACATACTTCACAGGAGCAGTTCTCCAAAAGAACTCACAATGTTATATATGGTAATATGCATGCAACTAATGCTGTGTCAACATTTGAGCAGGGTCAAGTTCCTACTAACGTTCAAAAACAACCTCAGATCCAAGACCAGGAGTATGTAAATGGTAGTAGCCAAAATGGTCAAGGAACAGATGAGTGGGGAACAGACAGTTGGGGTGATGATTGGGGTAATACAGAAACTTCCAACAGAAATGATAACAATAACAAACCAGCCAATTATGCTAAGCAAGAAATTCAGCAGCATCACCAGGACTATCACAGATACAGTCAGCAGCTGGAACAACAACATCAACAGCAACAACATCAGCAGCAACAGCAACAACTTCAGCAGCAACAGCAACATTCACAGCAACAACAGCAGCAGCAAAAACCTCAAGAGCAACACTTGCTGCATCAACAACCACAACAGCAGCTCCTGCAGCACCAACAACCACAACAGCAACATCAGCAACCCCAACAGCAACAGCCACAGCAGCTGCATCAAGGCTACTCCCACCAACAACAGCAACCCCACCACCACCAAGAGTACCATTATCCTCACAATTACTTTCAACTTCAACAGCAGGAGCAGCAGCAAGTTATACACCATCAAGATCTGCCCCAAGATCCTAGCCAGCAGGAACTAGAAAACCAGCGTCAGTATCACCAGCAACAGAATTATCAAGAATATGATTCTCAGAATCAACAGTATTTGCATACCCAAGAGTACAATCAAACACAGCAGCATAGTGAGACTCCACAACAGTCTGCAGAGGATGACTGGGAGTGGGGTAATGATGATTGGCAGGTAAATGGACAGACAGTAGAACAGCATCAGAAGAATGTTAATGAGCTGATTTCTCAGAAACCTGTAGAGCCTCAACCAGAAGTTCTGTCAGCACATACACATAAAGAAGACCAAGCTATTCATGATGAAGCAGATATAATTAGTCAACACCAGAATAGTGCACGGTCTCAGCAGACAATGAGCAGGGATTCTGCTGGTGATGGCTGGCCTGACTGGGAAGAACACCAACAGCTGCCAGAAAGACCCTCAGAAAACTTACAGCAACAGCAGATAACAGAAGAGCAAACTACAGATATATCTGCAAAGGTGAATTCAACTTCACAGCAGGCAAATAAAGAACAAGAGACAGTGTTGCAACAGCAGCAGCACCAGTGGCAACAGCAACAACAGTGGGATGTTGGATGGGGGCACGAGGAAACAAGTAGTCCTCTGAATGGTAACAATGCTACAATTCCTGATGGCTGCATAGGAATGCAAAATAACAACACAATTAGCATCACTTCAGCACAGAATGATACTGTAACATCAAGTGGAATAGTTTCTCTAAATGATGATAAGCAGGATTCTTTAGGACAGGAATCATATGAGAAAAAAGAAATATCAGATATGACAATAAGTTATGCTGGAAGTGAGGAGAATTGGCAGCATTCCTTAGAACATTGTAGTGCACAGGTGCAAGATACTGAAGTGCCTGATATTAATACCACTGATAACAGCACTTCTAGTTTTGTATCTGAAGGTAATATCATTCACCCTGGTGCAACAGAACCTACTACAATTAATGAACATCGAACACCTGTGATGATAAATAACTTAGATGATGGATGGGGTGATGGGTGGGGGGAGGCAGAGGCACCACAGGAACTAGATGGAGAGGCTAAGCAGTTAGATGTGCAGAAATATAATGAAAATATCTCTGATAAACCAGTGCATTCTCATGAAGAAGCATTACAGTTTATGGAAGTGCAGTCATCTGGCTTTGATATTGACAATTCTAGTGCTGATGTAAATAGTAATACTGAATTTTATTCTCATAAACCTGTTATCCACCAACAACTTGAGGAACAAAGTGTTCCTAAACATCATGCAAATGAAAATAACCACAGAGAACAGCAGCATTGCTATGATGGTACTTTGACTCATGCTGAGGGATGGGATGATGAATGGGATCAAGAAAATGTAATTACGAAGTCAGTGGATGCATCTCAAAAAACCTTTACAACTGAATATAATGAAGGAAATTATAATGTAGCAGCTGTGATTACAGATACAGATAATTTAACACTCTCACAGACTCCTAAGGATACAAAGGAGGAGAGTTTTCCTCATCCTGAGGAGTCTTTGGTACAAGAATCACCATCACAGGTATCTCAAACTTATGAAGGCCACCTCAGTAGTGAAACTGAAACAGCTCCTCCAGTGGAGGTAGAACTGGAACCTACCCACCAACTTCTTCAGCCTTCTCAGCTATCTCCTAATCAAGCTCAGCAACAAGAATCCCAAAATAACTCTGTAGTGGAACAAAATTTAGATCCAGAAACAAAGTACTGTCTTCAGCCTAACACTGAACATCATTATCAGTCAGGCCATGAACCTTATTTTCATCCAAACGCGCCTTTAGATTCCTGTGATCAAATTGGACAAGCACTGCTGGAAGAACCAAAGCAACATAATCAAGCATCCCATATATTTGAAGAACAGCCTTCCTATAGGTATGGGCCACAGAGCTCTCATTCTGAGCAACCTCATAAGCCATCACCTACACCGAGCCCTCATCCTGAATTAGAATTGTTACCTGTAAGTGAACCTCAACAGCTCTCTCCAGAAGAAAGCCACTTCCAACCACCTACCACAGTTCAGCATTTCACCCATCATGAAACTCATCAAGTGCAAGAGAGTCAAAGTTATCAACAGAGTGTGAATGTCAACCAAGAGATTGTGCCAGAACCAGTGCTATCATTGCCTGATCCTATTTTCTCAAGAATTCCAGATGGAGCCTCATCCAACCCTGAAGCACCATCTGGTGTTGTAGGTAGGCATCTCTTTGTCAGTTTCACCATTTGGTGTGTTTCTCTCTTCAAAACATATACCTGTGTTTATGAAATTTTCTCCATCTTGTGTGATTCGTCAAAAACAATTGTTAATTCTGTTTAGATTTGCAAACCAGTGCTATGTATGTATCTGTCTATATCTTTGATGCCTGTTCCACTTGGAACTGGTATTTCATTTTGTTTTGAGGATGTGTAAGCATATATTTTTGTGTTTTATATACTTCATATTTTAGATTGTTTTAGATAGATTGTCAGAAATGGGTTTAGCTTATTTTTGTTGTAAGTCAAAGGTATTACATAGACATTTATGTTTTGGTGGATTATGAAGACTCATGGACTGAAATTTCAAGATTATCATGGACATTGCCTTCTTTGAATTATTTATGCCTCTTGCTGTAAATTAGAGTGGCATAATGGTTTGCCCTTGCGTATGTGTGTCGTGATTCTTCGTGGGTCCAGGCAGGTAGTACTAGTAATATACTCATTTTCTTTCTTCTTTACCTCTTCTTTGACTGTTACTACTTCCCCATCTTCATCCCTTTTTGATGCTCCCATTTATTGCTAATTTGACACCATTCACTCACAAAACTTTTTCCTTATTCTCCTTGAAGTTTGCTGAAACTCTTACCCAGTATTTCATTTGCCTTCCATTTCAGGCCCTGAGTCTTCCTGTTGACCTCCTGCTATGTTTGTTTGTCCTCTTTAGTTCCTGCATCCCCTTCACCATGATCCCTCTTCTTGCATCGTTCTCCTCTTCCACAACATGGTCACATAAGAGCATAGACTGACTGAAGGAAAAAATGATTTTTGAGGGAGGATAGATTTATGAAAGGGGAAAGGGAATGACAGTTTGAGGTGTATTTTTTCTTGGAAAATGTAGATATAAGTGACTAATAAGAGTTTTTTATTATCATCGTTAATTGGTGTAAATGTTTGATGAGGTTAAAAGGTATATGACAAACAGAATCAGGGATATCATTTTGGGAGAGGTTTGTGTATGGATGATCAAATTGTGGAAGCCATATACTAGAAATAGTATATGTACTGATACAAGTTGAAAAGAGTAACTTGAATGAATTCACATTTTGGAATATTGATTTTGAATAAATCTTATGTCTTTGGATTATTATTATTAGTATTATACTTAATCCCTGTTTCCCACATTGGCAAGGTAGCGCAAGGAAACAGATGAAAGAATGGCCCAACCCACCCACATACACATGTATATACATAAGCGCCAGCACACGCACATATACATACCTATACATTTCAACGTATACATACACAGACATATACATATATACACATGTACATATTCATACTCGCTGCCTTCATCCATTCCCGTCACCACCCCGTCACACATGAAATAACATCCCCTCCCCCCTGTGAGGTAGTGCTATGAAAAGACAAAGGCCACATTCATTCACACTCACTCTCTAGCTCTCATGTGTAATGCACGGAAACCACAGCTCCCTTTCCACATCCAGACCCCACAGAACTTTCCATGGTTTGCCCCAGACACTTCGCATGCCCTGGTTCAATCCATTGACAGCACGTCGACCCTGGTATACCACATCGTTCCAGTTCACTCTATTCCCTGCGCGCCTTTCACCCTCCTGTACGTTCAGGTCCCGATTGCTCAGAATCTTTTTCATTTTATCCTTCCACTTCCAATTTGGTCCCATGCTTCTCCTCGTTCCCTCTACCTCTGACACATATATCCTCTTTGTCAATCTTTCCTCACTAATTCTCTCCATATGACCAAACCATTTCAATACACCCTCTTCTGCTCTCTCAACCACACTCTTTTTATTACCTCCCATCTCTCTTACCCTTTCATTACTTACTCGATCAAACCACCTCACACCACATATCATCTTTGGATTGTTTTTTTTTTTTTTTTTTTTTTTTTTTTTTTTTTTTTTTTTATACTTTGTCGCTGTCTCCCGCGTTTGCGAGGTAGCGCAAGGAAACAGACGAAAGAAATGGCCCAACCCCCCCCCATACACATGTATATACATACGTCCACACACGCAAATATACATACCTACACAGCTTTCCATGGTTTACCCCAGACGCTTCACATGTCTTGATTCAATCCACTGACAGCACGTCAACCCCGGTATACCACATTGCTCCAATTCACTCTATTCCTTGCCCTCCTTTCACCCTCCTGCAAGTTCAGGCCCCGATCACACAAAATCTTTTTCACTCCATCTTTCCACCTCCAATTTGGTCTCCCTCTTCTCCTCGTTCCCTCCACCTCCGACACATATATCCTCTTGGTCAACCTTTCCTCACTCATTCTCTCCATGTGCCCAAACCATTTCAAAACACCCTCTACTGCTCTCTCAACCACGCTCTTTTTATTTCCACACATCTCTCTCACCCTTACGTTACTTACTCGATCAAACCACCTCACACCACACATTGTCCTCAGACATCTCATTTCCAGCACATCCATCCTCCTGCGCACAACTCTATCCATAGCCCACGCCTCGCAACCATACAACATTGTTGGAACCACTATTCCTTCAAACATACCCATTTTTGCTTTCCGAGATAATGTTCTCGACTTCCACACATTCTTCAAGGCTCCCAGAATCTTTGGATTGTATGTTGTGAAATTTCATTTTGCAAATTTTCAATGAATTTGATAGTCCTGCTCATGAAAATCATTTTCACTTTTTCAGATGTTGCAGAGGATGGAAGCACTCAGTTACTGGAAGAGGTTCAGAAGCCATTTGCCTTGAATGTTGGTCATGATACAGCTGAACGTCCTTCATCTTCACAGTCTGGTAGCTCTCAGCCAATTCGGCCTCCTTCTCAGCCTCTCCGTCCTCCATCTTCACATACCTTACCAGATAGGCCAGCATCCAACCAGTCTGCCCAGTCAGTACATTCTGTTCATTCTGTGCGATCAGCTCAGTCGGCACACTCTTCACATTCATTTTCAAGTCAGAACCAGGAAATTCCTTTAGATCAGGAGGTCAGAATGAGTGTGAAGTCAGCCACCAACCAAGTCAATCATCAGGAGGGTTGTGTTGATACAGTGCCTCAGAATTTGTCTTCAGTCACAGTCAAATCTACCTCTTCAGTTGATGCTGGTACAGATCCAGTAACCCCTCTTGCTAACCAACCTGTAGGTCCACCTCCAGTATCTGGACCTCTTGGTGTAGTGCCAAGTTTAAAGGCAAGAAAAGGTAGTCCTTTCCAACCACCAGTTGCCAAACGTTCCTCTCCAGGGCCTACCTCTGCACCTACTTATCAATCCCAGACTTTTTCTCCACCTCAGCCTGCCAGTAATGATAGTACTTCTGTACCTCATCTAGCCTATCCAGATGTTAGTGCCAACCTTGAAACTCTTCCTGATAATAATGAGCAGCCTACTGCTCCTGAGAAAACCGGAGTGCCTCTTTGGTCTACCTCTGAAAATGTGTCAGGAACTGTTAAATTAGCTGTTGCTGCCCCTTCTATTGACACAAAAACTCCAGTTCAGACCCATTTACCTTCAAATGCTATTCCCTTGGTGGTACCTGGCATGATAAAGGAGGAAAGGACCGAGATGGAACTACCTATGAATCTCCATCAAGCTAATAATGTTCATCCAGAGCCTCCAGTTGCTCACAGTGCTAATTTACAGGCTGCATTAGTGAAACCAAAAATCCAGTCTCTTTACAACATGTCCACTTCTCCTTCTTCCCAAGCTGTTCTAGATTTGTCAAGGCCTTCCAGAACTGCAGTTGAACCGAGAGGTGATGGATCACAGAACAAGACTGAAACTCCAAACTTCAGTCGTATGGTTCCTGGGGAATCTAGCAAAGGTGAATCTGCCACTGTATCTACTTATCAGGCCCCAGCTGTGGTTCCATCTATGCCATCAGAAAGGGTAGTTACTGGGAATGATAACCCACAGCCAGTGTTACCATTACGAATAAAGCAAGAACCTTCCGAAGTAAGATCTCCTCCTGATGGCCCCTATACAAGTGACTTATCCAGTCAGGGGGCTTCTGTAGTCCCACCAGTTCGCAGTGAAACCATTGGTTCTGAAGAACCCACATCACGTAACTTCAGCTCAACAAATTCAGGGAGCCGTTCTGATTTGGCTAATGATCACAGAAATGAAAGGAGTGCACGATGGGAAAGGGACCACTCAAGAGACAGAGACAGTCGAAGTAGTGATCGTTATCGTGACAGGAGTCGTGAGCACAGTCGAGACTATTACAGAGATGATTCTCCACATAGCAGGCGCTCATATGATCGTGATTATGATAGGAAGCATGATGATGATAGAAGGAGATGGAGAAAGGAATCTGATGATGAAGAAGATAGTGATCGACGATATTATGAATCTCGAGATAGACGTGAACGAGCATATAGAGATGAATTGGACCGTTACAGTGAAAGACCCATCAAAGAAGATAAAGCCAGATCTCATTCAAGAGATAAACGCCGAGATTATTACAGGAGCTATGATGAAGATCCTTACTATGGGAGAGGAGACAGGTTGGTGTCTTCTACTTGCATTTTTCGGTCTTTTTGATTGTTGAATTGCTTGTAACATAAGCAATATGTCTTTGGCTTATATATTCTGTATATTGCTTTGTGTTTCTTGCAAATTATTGCATGTAAGAAGTCAAAATAGGTACTAACTTTGCATATTAGATAACATGTTAGTATTTATGTCTGTTTCCATAGCATTACTATTGAAAGCACTCTCAGCATCACCCTTCCAGTTGAAAGCTCTCTTAGTTCTGCTACCTCATGCATTTAATCACAGTTGCATGATATGCAGTATGATTTTTTTTTTTTTACAATACTTATGAGTTTGTTTTTTTGGTCTCATCACAAACTATGGATAGATTTACCTTAAAACCTATTGTATAGAAAGCAACGTACATTACTTGAAAAGAAAGGTAGTAACTAACATAGAATGAACAGCATCTTATTTACCAACCATTAGGAACCTACAAGTCCAAACTTGAGGTGACTTGAATGCATCTTTCATGTCATAAATTGACTTGTGTATTGGTGAATCCTGTTCCTCAGAAGCTAGCACTCTAGAAATCTACTAATGATCCAGCTTCACAGTAAAGATATCCCATGGTTCACATTGGAAGTGCATTCCCAGAAAGCACATTGCATGCAAAAAAATTGTAATATGGAACCAGTTTTTTCATACAGAACATTAGTGATATGAATATAATGCGATATTTGGAATATCTCATCATAATTTTCTCACAAAAAGATAAATGAAATGGCAGAAGCCGAAAGATACATCATTGTTACATTATTAATCAAGTACTTTAATGAAAAAATAAAGCAGACATTATTGCATTGTAGTTCACTTTTTTCTGTTCTTGCTCAGTGTGATCTGTGAAGCAAGGCATTCTATTTACATGTAATATAATAAGAATACCACTTATCCAAAATGGATCAGGATCTTGCTTGTTGAAGCAGTAAGTGGTGTGGAGGAATAATTCAGATGAATAATTGCCTGGCTCATCATTTCAGGATAGATATTTGGAAAAATTTTTCAGGGACAGCTGAATGCTTAGCTTTTTGTTGAATAACTATAACAATTACTGGGATATTACATTGATTCTGATTTTTTTAATAGACAACATTGGCAGCAGAGTACTTCAAAATATCTAACATTACCCCCAAGCCACTGCTAAGCTTCTTGCAAAAAGCACAAGACTCATACGGCACTTTCCACTTAATATGGTAATGTAAGAAGGCATATTGTATGATTGCTGTTTTGCCACATGCATCAGACTGCCTAGCTTGGTGGATGCTACTCCTTACAAATGATCATCTGCCAGAGTGATTGCTTTCTATTGCTGTGAGCATTTTAAAAAGTTTTTGTTGTCTCAATTATTGTGTTTTTCATGCAAAATATTGTATACTGTTTTCATACATTGTAAAGGAGTGGATATATGTGTTACCTACCTTTCACACACCACATCTGACAAGGAAAGAAACAGTTGGACTGTACAGATGTGCACCTACTTTTCTGGTCTTCATCTTGGTGTATTCCCTCACTACATCCTCCTAGAATGCACGCTGTTTTCATCTTATTCTCTTTCCTTTTACCTCACTATAATTTCTTGTCCATACCAGCCTCTCATCATGCTTCTCATAACCACACAAGTAATCCATGTAAATGCATTTCTTTCTGATTTGTGAAACCTCATGTCATACCTATTCCTGTTTCTAACATTTCATATCTATGCAATTCAGCATATTTTTAAATTACCCCACCAGCTAAGATCATAGGTACTCATGAAATTATTCATTTCTGCAGCTTGAATTGTGGAGCTGTATGGAAATTTGAAAGCAATTGGATGGCTTTTCTATAGGGGAGAAATTACGTAAGTGAGAGAAAACATAGTTTTGGGAAAGGAAAGCATGTATATGAGAGAGTGTGCTCAATCTTAGATGAAAGGGAAGGCTGGGTGGATTGCTTGTATTTGCTGCCAGAAGGCATTCAACATTGTACTACATGAGAAGATGAATAAGAAGCTTGACCACCAGGCAAGAATAAAGGGAAACCCCTTTAATGGATAAAAGATTATCTCAGCAAAAGGGAACAGAGGATGCATGGTGGAGGAGCCTTCTCCAAATGGGTCACAGCAACTAGCTGTGTCACAGGGCTCAGTTTTGGGATGATTGCCCTTCTTGATCTATGTAAATATCTTGCCTAAAGGTATGGACTCCCACCTGAATACATTTACAGATTATGCAAAGATCATGAGGGAAGTGGAAAGTGAGAAGATTGCATCAGTTTACAAGGGTTTGTAAACAAACTCCAAAGTTGGTCTGATACATCGTTCATGAAATTCAACCCAAGCCAGTGTAAAGTAATGAGGATGGGGTGCAGTGAAAGAAGGTTTCTGTATAATCATCGTCTAGCAGGAAATATGCCTCAGGATTCTGTTTGTGATATGGGCTTGGGAGTCAACACTGTCTCCAACCTATCACCAAGATTCCCACAGAGGGAGACTAATAGAGGAGACACACTGTTTCATAGCAAATATTAGAATAGCTTTCAAGTATGTGGATAAGGAAATATTTAACAAGCTGCTTATGTCTTACATAAGGCCGAAACTTGAATATGATTCTTAGGTTTAGTCACAGCACCTTTAGATGCACATAGAGCTAATAGAGAATGTCCAGATGAGGGTAACAAAGAGGGTACTAAAACTAAGGAAGCTAAGTTAGTGTGAAAGGCTAAAGACTTTAAATTTGCCCACTTTGGAAGAGAGAAGAGTGAGAAGTGACCAGATCACATAAACTGTAAGTTTCGTAAACTGATCTATAATGTGGACAGTGAGCAGCTCTTAGAGGGATGTAGGGATAGAGCATACACAGGACATAACATGATGTTAAGGAAGAAACTTGTTAAAACAGATGTAAAATACTTTTATAGTAAGAGGTTAGTGAATGAATGGAAAAGAATGCATTGATTTAAGAAGTTATATGATGGTATATCTTAGAGATATGCCCCATAAATGTAAAACTTGTTCTGCATACAGTATACAAATTAGTGGTTATAATTAACATAAAGAGATGACCAAATATAGCTAAGTTTGAATGGGAGTCATCTAACTTGGAGATATTAAGTCAGGCTAAGAAATTTAAAAGCGGGGTGTCATTTAGTAGAGTATTCATCAAACGTGATAAACCAAGGGAAGAGAGAGGAAAGAAAAGCAAAGAATACAGCCAGAAAGAAAAAAATGAGAGATGCCAAACGAGGCAAGAGGATGGACAGCCTGTGCCACTGTTGCTGAGAGGTCAGGAATATTAGGTATGGCAATGCTGATGGATTAATAGTACATGGTAAAAGCTGGAATTTCAGAATTATGTAAGGGAAAAGTACCTGATATTGTTGGATATGTGGAAACAGAGCTTACTAAAGAGATAAGATCTCACTTTGTCTTTCATGAGGGGTACTTGATAGTAAGAATGGAAAGAGAAGACAAAGGAGGAGGAGGATTGGCTTTTCTAATAGAAGATAACCTTAGGTTTCAGGAAACATTATTAGATGGCCCTCTCAGACAGCACATAATGGAAAGGGTAACTGTAGGAAGGAATTGCATACTTGTGCTGATGATACATAATCCTCCAAACATATTATGACAATGCAGGAACAATCAGGATGGTACATGAAGGCATAAAGCATGCACTTATAAGTGACGGTAAATATTGATAATAGGGGATTTCATTTATAAAGAGATAGACAAGCAAAGATAAAGTATTGATAATGGGATTTCATTTATAAGGAGATAGACTAGCAAAGATAAAGTATTGATAATAGGGGATTTCATTATAAGGAGATACACTAGCAAAATTTGGATTCTTATGATGATAGGGAATCATGGAGACACAAGTTTCTGTAGTATGTACAGAAAAATTTTAATACCAGCATGTCATTAAATTCACTTGGATGTGAGGGACTTATTCAACCTAATCACTGATCTTAGCTTCATATTCAGCTTCATTACTAGATCTTGGCTTCATATTCAATCTCATTACTAGATCTTAGCTTCATATATACTTGAATTGATATTGAAAATGTAGATTAGGAAATGGAGTTCAGTAGCCAGGAACCAGGGTATTTTGAAAATTTGGATTATTAACTGCCTTGTCCTTAAGGATGGAAATATGAGTTAAATCAATCACATTTTTGCTGTTTTTTGAAAAATTACTAACCTCTTATTCATAAATTACTAACATCATTTAGTGCTGGAAAGGTTGGTTTTGAGTTATGTGATTTGGAGAGCATTTTGACTTTTTGTAATAGTTTTTTGATATGGTGTCTTTTTGGCTTCAGATCCCAGCCAGTATCACGGTCAAGTAGTATTAATAACCTGGATAATGATGGTGACCGCTCTATCCACTCGCACCGATCTCGTCGTGACTACTATGACCGGCATGATCATCGGGACTCCCACTCAAGGGACTCAGATCCTAGGGACAGGGATGTTCCATATTCTAGGGATCATAGAGAGAGGGATGTTACATACTCCAGAGATTCAAGGGACAGAGACTTTTTCCATAGAGGTGCCTGGGATAGTAGAGATCCCCGTGATAGGAGAGATCCTCGTTACTATAACCAGAGAGGTGAGTACAGTGCTAAGTGAATTATTTTTACTACCTTATTAAGTAGAACATGCACCAGAATCTCCATATGGGTTCAGATTGCTTAGATCTAGAATAACCTAATATAGGAGTACTTAGATTTTTTCTAGGTGTAATGTAAACTTGTAATAAGTACACTTGTTTTGGAAAATAAGTTTGAATGAAAAATCTTAATTTACCATATTAATCTTCATATTAATCATCAAAATGTGTTTGGAGGCTTTTCTATCCTGCTGCTTGGTCTGAGACTAAACAGCTGAATTGCTTCCTTGTTTTATCAGACTTTAAGCTGTGGCCTGTTGACTTGCATTTCACATTGTCTGGATTTCTGTTATCTACTGTGAGAAAAAATGAGAATTATTTCATCAGAAGATGCACATCATCTGGGCCTCAACAGTGCCTTTCACATTCAGAAGTCCAATTGGTGACAGTAACTTACTTTTGAATATCATTATATTGTAAGGTTTTTATTATATTTCATTTGACAAGAAATTAGTAAATCAGTCAGGAATTAATTACATAGAGGAAAATGTATTATGGGACATACATATATTTATATAGGGAAGGAATATAGTTTTGCGTAAACAGTCACTTGTTACCATGATTTGAGTTAGCATTATGTACATATTTCATATCATTTAAAGCTATCATTTATTAATAATGGAAGTCTGTGTTGTAGTGTATTTTTCATCTGAAAAGATTGTGAATCAACTTGAAAGTGAGTACAATATTTTCTGGTAATTCTATCTCTCTCTCTCTATATATATATATTTTCATGCTTGATTGCTGTTTCCTGCTTTAGTGAGGTAGTGCCAGGAAACACATGAAGAAAGACACATCCACACACACATACACACACATTTGTTCACACTCAGTCTCTGTCTGTCATGTGTAATGCACCGAAACCACAGCTCCCTTCCCACCCCCAGGCCCCACAAAACTTTCCATTGTTTACTGCAGACGCATCACATGCCCTGGTTCAATCCATTGCCAGCACGTCAACCCTAGTATACCACATCGTTCCAATTCACTCTATTCCTTGCACACGTTTCACCTTCCTGTATATGTGTGTGTGTTAGAACAAATGCCTCTGCCAGATATGCATGCAAAAGTGATGTAATACCTACCATAATGTCAAATATCGTATAAAGGCAGGGGTACAGTGACCTGAATTCTTTCTTAGTTGTACCTAGTTCATCACTTTTATGCCCATTAAAGTGTCATATATATGTGCTTTACTGCTTGTACATAAAAACCGTCATGGATGTGAATTGTTTTATTATATTGTTAGCATGTTTGCTCTTAGCATTCCCTGGTTGTTTCATGTGTTCACTGTACATGTCAAGTTGATGTGCTTTATGCTGCCACAGGCTGTTGTGCAACTGAATGGTAATACCAAATTTAATCAATAATATGTAATGTCAGGGGCTACGATATTAGGGAGGGTGTACAGAATGGATACCATATTTCTTTAGACTGGAATCATTAGAGCAGAGATCTTGATGTGTGGGGAAGTTAAGTTCTAGGTTACGTCAGGCTTCCAAGTTAGGTGCTCAGGTAAAGCTCCAAGTAACGTCTTAGGTTGGGTCAGTAGGCAAGTTTGTAGATTAGGTCCTTTTTTGTCTGTAGGTTAGATCCTAGATTAGGCTTTACGGTAGGTTCTAATGTAAGTTTTGAAGTGAAATACTTAGTTGCATCCAATGCTCTTTTCTTAGGTTATTGTATACTAGGTCAGGGTCCTACATATGATCTTTGAGATATATTAAGGATTAGTTCCTAAGCTTAAACCTAGTTCCTATAGGTCCAAGAGTAGGTTAGTCCAATACAGGATTTAGGTTAGGTTGGTTCTTCTGGTTATGCCAGGATAGGATACTTGGGTCCTCTGGTTACCTAGGGTAGATGCTTAGTAAGATCCATGGGTTAATTCCCAAGATAGTTGCTAAACTTCAACCCACTTTAGGTCTCAGACAAGGTACAGCTAAGTATGGACATGGATTAGGTCTTAGGTTACATAGTAGGTCAGAAAAGATTAAGTAAGGTCATTAGGGAGTTCAACCTAGGTGAAGTTTCTTGGTTATGGCTTTAGTTTAAATCCCAGGTTACGCAATTAGGGTAAGTCTTGGATTTGAACCACGTGTAAGTGTACAATAAGTATTTGGCTTTAAGGTAAGACTTAGGGTATATGTGGTAATCAAGCGACTAAGGTTAGATATGATCATTAAGGGTCAACAATAGATTCATTCTTTAGAACCAGATTAGGTTAGGTAAGGTCTTAAGTTACATCATCAGGTTAGTTTCTTAGATTAGGTCCTGAGGTCAGGTCAAAGTTAGGTTCCAAAGTCGGCTAGGTTAGGACCTTAGGCCAAGTTTGTATGGTAAGACCTTGGACAGAACATATGACTTACACCAAGACCTAACATAGTCACGTAACTTATAGAACTTAGAGTGAGACCTAAACATAGTGAACAAACTTAAGAAGTGGACTTAAACAAGTACTTTAACTTACTAAGTAACCAAACTTAACGCTCGTCGTGAGATCTCATGTATCTTTGCTCTCCTGATCCTGACCCTGGATATTTCGAATCATGATTCCGGATACCCTCCTGTGTATTATAGCACGTGATGTTGTGCATTGCAGATTTCCATATTAAAGTTGTATGAAATTTTTCTAAGCGAATTTGTTTTGCGAACGCACAAAACAGCCAGCTAACGCATTCAGCAAAAGCGATTGAAATAAGGTATTTCTGCGATAGTTTTTGGGAAAGAAATTGAAATACATCTGTACATAGTAGTTCTGTATATATAACATGGAAGCATTTTGTAGAATTAGAAGTGGGAAGTGCCTTCCTCGCAAAGGGGGCAATGAGCTTCCTTTTATGGACACTGAGTTGCTAGGGTCAAAGATCCCTATGTTATTATGTAACAGCATAACAAGCTATTGTCAGATCCAGGTTTGAAGGGATACATTTGAGGATTTTGCTCCAGAAATGTTGCAAACTGCAGCAACATAAGATCATTCACCGAACACATGCAGCAGTTTTCCTCTTTTACCGCCGCCGGGCCATTATCTGAGTGGTTGACGTTTCTGTCTGCATAGGACTGGATGCCATGTATCGCTATATGCTGTCCAGATCTCTTAACTTGTTTTTGTACTTAAAGCTGCTCGTATGCTCGCACAATAAGGTTGTTGAATGTCATAATTGATTTTTTTTTGTTCTTGTATTTTTAAGTGTTTTTCCTTAAGATTGATGTAGGGGGAAGTTTCACCGTATATTAGTTATTGAGTAGCTGGAAATAAGAGAATTGATGGAAGCGGGTACTTTTGCGTGTATTCTAGCGAGCGCAGTGTTAAAGTTGAGAATCGGGTGACGTGTTAGCTAGTTACCTTATTATGATAGATCTTAAGGTTAAAATAAACGTAATGAATGATTTTTCTGGATATTGTATTAATAGGTGAATTAAAAACCGCGCAGGCTGGAACGCATGCGCAGGGTTTGTTGTTCAGCTGACTCTGACGTCAATGCCACGTGTCCTGTCAGTGTTGAATCCGTCGTGGTAGTGAGTGGAGGTGTATTGCTGTGCACCATAACTACATTTCATTCTTTCGGATTTATATATTACAAATGCTTTTATTTCTAATCATAAAGAAAATATATATTACGGGCAACTTTTTTTAAAGCATATGATTTTGTAAATGATATGAAATATGGAAATCACTTGATTGTATTTCTAGTAGAAAAGTAGGTTTAACAGTGAGTTTATTATCGGTTTGATAAAGGGATAATTTTATTTGGAGTGACAATATGGTCCAGCTGTCAGAAAACGGAGAAGTACCTCGGGCCCTTCAGCATCTCCAGCCGACCCCGATGACGCAACCCGTCCAGCTGACAGGAGACACCACCATGACACAGCACCACCCACCATCCAGTAGACCTGAAAGTCAGCAGGCCGCCAACGGCAGCCATAAGAAACAGGAGCGTTACGATAGCTCAGAATCATGGAACTCCTATCCTGCCGACAGAATCCCCAAGTCTCACCAGGCGCCCTACGACAAAAGTGGAGACGCGTTGAGGGGCAGAGATGCCCCTCCAGGTAGAATCTCATCTTCCTCATACCGACCTCATGACCCTAGCCAACAGCAACCTCAGGCAAGGAGGGACCCCCGCGGTCACTACGCTCCCGATCAACAGCGCCCCAGCCACCGAAACCGCTGGAGTTATTATGGCGATCCGCGAGGTAGACCCGACCAGATGTTCCTTAGGGATCCGGACGATCGACGGGAGCCGAGGTCGAGCCGCCGAGATCCCAGGGATCCCAGGGACGACCCGAGAGATCCCAGGGACGACCGACGAGATCCCAGAGGTGATCATCTCGGGAACGGGAGGCAGCGGAAACCTAGAGGAGCAGACCACGGGAGAGATCCTCGGCGACATCCTGAAAGGTATTACGACGAGGACGCTGACCGAAGTGGAGAGGACGGCCGAGATCGAGAGACGCACGCGAGTAAAGCACACGAGCTGGACGATGGTGTGAGGGAGCGGGAGGGAGGCGAGGCGGCAGGCAGGTCGCCACACACGCCTCATGACCCGCTACAACACAGAGACTTCGGTTCAGGGAGAGAGACGGAGAGAGACCACGAGCGCGTGCGAGACAGCGAGACGGATCGCGTGCGAGATAGAAACCATGAGCGTGACCGTGGTCGTGACAGAGACCAAGGGGAATCTATGGGACGCAGAGACCAAGAGCGAGGACATGCCCGAAGTGGTGACCATGAACGAGAACGTGTGCGAGACAGAGACCTGGGGAGAGACCGTTACCACGAGCCCCGACGCCGGGAACCTGTCGGGGAGGAGACGGGCTATGATTCTGACCACTCCCGGGTATCGAGGTCCACCGTCATGAGTTACAGGTCTCTGCCCAGGAGGCCACGTACAGACTCGGTCGCCTCCCACCTGTCTCTTGCCTCCCACGCTTCAAGCAGACCGCCGCTAACCCCCGCAGGCAGGACGGCCAGGGGTGAGTTCATCACTGCAGGCGAAAAGTTTATGCAATATATATATATATATATATATATATATATATATATATATATATATATATATATATATATATGTATATATATTATATATTATTTATTTATTTATTGTACTTTGTCTGTGTCTCCCGCGTTAGAGAGGTAGCACAAGGAAATAAACGAAAGAATGGCCCAACCAACCCACATACAACTGTATATACATGCACGTCCTCACACTCGCATATACATACCTATACATTTCAACGTATATGTACATACACAGACATATACATATACACACCTGTACATAATTCATACTTGCTGCCTTTATTCATTCATTCACGTCGCCACCCCGCCTCACATAAAATGACAACCCCCTCCCCCAGCACGCGCGCGAGGTAGCGCTAGGAAAAGACAACAAAGGCCACATTGGTACACACTCAGTCTCTAGCTGTCATGTATATTATCTGTTTGCTGACATCCGACGTCACGTTGGCTGTGCATTTTCCCCGAGCGTGGTGGTGTATTTCGTCAGCTTGGTCGCTTGGGAGGTTAGGCGAGGTGTTCATGGGTTCTGTTGATTTGTTCTTTGTAAGTATATAATGTACTTAGATATCCCCCTTATTTGATATCGTTTGATGAATTTATGATTCCACTAATTATGTTTCGAAGGTATTCGTGTCACACTTAAAACATAAGTAGCAGTTTCCCAAAGCTAGTTCTGGTGGGAAGGCGAACTACTATATGTGAGAGATGTGCACATCTCTGTAGATGGTAAGTCGTAAACATAAGGAAACACTTGAGAGTGCTGAAGAGAGGAAGAAGTTGGCGGGAAGTAGTGTCCAGTCTTATGCAGGTGGAACACAGGTGAGCAGCGACGGGTTGAAGGATGGGTTAGGTCCAGAAAGGAGAGATTGAATGTACACTTTCCAGATAAGATAAGTGATGATTTTTAAGATATCGGTGGGAGTTGCTGGTAACTGAAAGATAAGTGATTAGGCAGGGGCAGCATATGCAAAGAATTACAGTGAAATGAATATATATATATATATATATATATATATATATTTTTTTTTTTTTTTTTTTTTTTTTTTTTTTATACTTTGTCGCTGTCTCCCGCGTTTGCGAGGTAGCGCAAGGAAACAGACGAAAGAAATGGCCCAACCCCCCCCCCCCCATACACATGTACATACACACGTCCAGACACGCAAATATACATACCTACACAGCTTTCCATGGTTTACCCCAGACGCTTCACATGCCTTGCTTCAATCCACTGACAGCACGTCAACCCCTGTATACCACATGACTCCAATTCACTCTATTTCTTGCCCTCCTTTCACCCTCCTGCATGTTCAGGCCCCGATCACACAAAATCTTTTTCACTCCATCTTTCCACCTCCAATTTGGTCTCCCTCTTCTCCTCGTTCCCTCCACCTCCGACACATATATCCTCTTGGTCAATCTCTCCTCACTCATTCTCTCCATGTGCCCAAACCATTTCAAAACACCCTCTTCTGCTCTCTCGACCACGCTCTTTTTATTTCCACACATCTCTCTTACCCTTACGTTACTTACTCGATCAAACCACCTCACACCACACATTGTCCTCAAACATCTCATTTCCAGCACATCCATCCTCCTGCGCACATCTCTATCCATAGCCCACGCCTCGCAACCATACAGCATTGTTGGAACCACTATTCCCTCAAACATACCCATTTTTGCTTTCCGAGATAATGTTCTCGACTTCCACACATTTTTCAATATATATATATATATATATATATATATATATATATTTATTTATATTTATATTTATTATCCCTGGGGATAGGGGATTAAGAATACTTCCCACGTATTCCCTGCGTGTCGTAGAAGGCGACTAAAAGGGGAGGGAGCGGGGGGCTGGAAATCCTCCCCTCTCGTTTTTTTTTTTTAATTTTCCAAAAGAAGGAACAGAGGGGGCCAGGTGAGGATATTCCAAAAAAGGCCCAGTCCTCTGTTCTTAGCGCTACCTCGCTAACGCGGGAAATGGCGAATAGTTTAAAAGAAAAGAATTTATATTATATATTTTATATATATATGAAGAGGAATCGACGTACAGGAAGAGGATCGTGGGTGGAAGTATAAGAATGTATGTTTGTGGGAGGTTTAGGAAACGGTGATTTTTTTTATATGGACTTCGAGTATGTCGCGTTGGGTGATCTACTGTATTGTGCCTGTGTCGGTGGGAGCCAGAGGCATCCCCGGGTTGTGTGTACATTCACCAACGAGCTAACGTATGGTGAACCTTGCTTTCTTTAATCGTACACACAGCAGAGAAAAAGTATCGTAACACTTTTTGAGTGAAACAATATGAAACTAATGAAGAATTTTTGAGAAATGCGCATTGTTCTGGTCGCATATCGGTAGCCTCGCTTGCGACATCTCCCGTCGTTTGCCTTAATAAATGCTATGTCGATTTCACATTTCCATGGAGGTAACTGTATATTAGGGCTACCTTGATTGTCAGGGAATTGTCTCGCATTGAACCCCAACAGAACCCTCCCGAGGCAACACAAGTCGTATTGATCTTTTTCGATATTCATCGGACCCATCCGTGAAGATCCTTTTATTCACCGTGTCCATTTGACAGGGTCAATAACTCGTAGTTGTTGTAGTCAGGAATGAGCTTGAAAAAAAGTTTTCATTCAAAAAGATGTCATATAAATGACGACACATTTCAGCTTGGAGGTATGATAAATTTGATCATATATAAGTGATTCAGACGAGATATTACGATAGTTTTAAGTTTCAAACAGTCGAGCGTATGTGTTCGATTCCTGGTTGCGGCAGACGGTCCACAGGCAACCCGGTTGTTCATCCACTCTTACGAGCAGGTTGATAAAATAGTTACCTGGATCAGGCTAGGATATATATAGCGTTAATGGTATGGCTTTAATTAGGGCCTCAGTTGCCCAAATTACAAACGTCCTGTAACGCTGGTGGTACAGTGGCTTGACCGGACTCCGATGCTTACAGAACACAAGACATGTAACGCTGGCACCGGTACAGCAGCCTGGCCGGACTCTCTCTGAACCGGTTAGGTCACGGCCCGAGGTGCATGCGTGATAACACCCTCCATCGTCGCCACCAGCGGGGTGGCCTGGGAGTGTGTCCAGTTTGCACTTTTATCAAGTTGCTTGCCCTTGAGGGAGGGAGGGGGGTCGGAGGGGTGTTGGTCATTGAAGTGCTTCAGTTTTCCCACCACTCGGGACGCCATTCGCTCTGCACTTGTTTGTTATCTGCACTTTGTGATGTTTTGACGTTTCCACACCTTTCCGTTCAGGTCTCAGAGTTGCACCGTTTTCTTTTCCTTATTCCCGGATACCTGTAACTTATTTTGCCGAGGGAAGTCCCTCCGTATTCTGAATGGGGTGCCTTATATATATATATATATATATATATATATATATATATATATATATATATATATATATATATATATATATATATATATAAGTGCTTGCGGTTACACGTTACATAAAAACCAATATAATGGTTGGTGATAGATAATACATGCTAGTTTCTGTAACTAAATTTCGGAGATTGATGACCAAAGGCGAGGTCACCTCATAGTTGTACAAACTCATTCTGTTGTTTTGGCGTTGTAACGTTAACTGGGCCGCGCATGTGTCCAGATGGGAACAGAAAAACACAAGTTTTTCGTCGGGATCATGTTAGAAGTTCCTAGATTTTATTTTTTGTGTGTGTGATTTTTGCCGCATAAGCGTCCCAATTTATTGTGCACTCCAACTGATCCTGTTGACGGAGGCGCAGCAGAAGGACGATAGGTGTACGGCACTGGACCACAGGCATCAGATTTTATGACATGTTAGGCCGGGGGTGTGCTGCGCGCGTGCTCACGCGACGGTGACCCGCCAGTTTGAGACGGTATGAGAGTTTTGACAGTAGACGGCACGGTAGCTTGCATGTTAGAAGTAGAAGTGTTAGAAGAGAGTATTTCTCTATTGATTATAGACCGAATATATTTTGATTGTTGGAGATTTACGACAGGTCCTTAAGGTTTATCGATTGTATCACGTTTATTGAGAACTTATTTGCCACAAGGAGCTCCGTGGTGCAGCGGTTAGCTGTGCACGCTGCCCCCAGTCGAGCGCGTGCCTTCGAATCATGGTTGCGGATATAGGTCCTCAGTCAACCCAGCTGTTCATCTTCCTTTAGGGGTTTCTTGATAAATGTGTGTGTGTGTGTGTGTGTGTGTGTGTGTGTGTGTGTGTGTATGTGTGTGTGTGTGTTCCTATGAGTCCACGGGGAAAGTGAAACACTAAGTTCATTTTCCCCGTGGACTCTTAGGAATATACTTGATCACGAGCAAAATTGTGATCCTTTTCAATATATATATATATATATATATATATATATATATATATATATATATATATATATATATATATATATATATATATATATATGTGTGTGTGTGTGTGTGTGTGTGTGATTAGGACATTCAGTTGCATGCGCCGTCTTAGCTAACATGATAAAAAAAAAATTCACAAGACCTGAGGACGCAACTAACTTCGTACCTTGAAAGGAAATGTTATTTAACAAGTAAACGTTGATGTAAGACAAGAAAACGATGCGCAGGTAGCTTCCTATGATGATGAACTTGTTGCTGAGAATTAATTGGGAAGGGAAGGTGCTTGAGCGATGATGAGGGTGGAGTAGGGAAGGACAGAGGAGCTGGTGTCCACCTCAGCATCTGGATAGGGTGGGAACTGCCACTTGTATATGCCCGCCCTCATTCCCAGAAAGAATGAGTCACTGGTCACTTACACAAGCAACGGTGATACGTAGACTTGCCCGTTGTGTGTATGTGTGTGGATCGATCCTGGGCGCCTGTGGCAAGGTTAGGGTGGGGTGTTTTAAGACCGGGTAGTAGCGTTACGGTAACCCTGTGTACGTTACGAGGTCTTGTTAATGTAACGGGAGTGGGAGGAGAGTGCGTGAGTCCCTCCGTCTCCCACCCTCTCCCAAGGTCACACTCTCTCCCTCCCTCCCTCGCTGGCTCCCACCCTGCCGGGCTTGACGTACCGGACGTTCGCTCCCCTGCCGTCGTCACTTGCATGGTGACGTGCCCTTATTAAGCTCAGCATGCCAGGGGAGTCGAACACGTCAAGGGGTCGTACCGTCTATCATCACATATGCCACAGGTACATACCTGGTACTCCATCCGCCTAGATATTGTTAATCAAACCATATTTTGGCAGAGAATTTGACTGCGGTGGCTTTAGATGTATCGTTATATCACGAAGGGTTCAGTCGGGTTCTCATTTGAAGTTTTGAATATACTGTTGCATCACGGAAGTGTTTAGTTGGCTGCACGCGTTAAGAATGTGGTACTTTTTTGTATGATAATCATTGTATATAAGTATAGTATTTCCCTTTCTTTGTACATGCCGGGAGGGCTAAGGATGGCGCCTTCCGTGCTGGAAGTCGACCCTGCACCATGAGGTTCACTCTCACGAGACTCGTAACTGTTCTAACTCACACGTTAATCATCCTCACGTCAGTTAATCATCCTTTGTCACTTGTACCTTCATGCACACCTGAGTGTTGAGTCGTGAGGAAACGAGCCATTCTTATGTATGGTGCCAGATACTAGCGCTCTTGTTCTAGCAGACCTTGCTAAACTACTTTTTTACCTCAAGGTTCTCTACAGCTGCGTTGTGTGTGTGTGTGTGTGTGTGTGTGTGTGTGTGTGTGTGTGTGTGTGTGTGTGACGTATTTCTGGTTACTGATTCAGCCGCAGGGGGAGGGGAGCTTGGCAGTCGTAGGGCTGCCCATATCCTCGGCTCATTTTCTGTTGACAGACTCTCGAATTTCCCTGTAACTTTCATCGTTCACTGCCGTCTCGCATGCATCACGCGTCCTCTGGTGTTAAGATAGGAACAAACAAGCCCTTCCTCTCTCTCTCTCCTCTACCCCCCTGTACTCTGCCCTCCACATCTTGTGTTCAAGACGTGGCTCGTGTTATGATTGCCTGGGAACGTGTCATCATCACCTCCATAAATCTTATTACCTCGAACTGTGGGTGGGTACTTATGAGGTTTTTCTCAGTCCACAGCTCATCCCTCTTTATTTCTGGAACCAGTTTAAACATTTTAGGTCTATAATTGTATGTTGTGTATCAGAATGTGATAAACTGTTTATGATTCGTTGCGTGGAATGAGTGGAAAACTTTTTTTTTGGGGGGGGGGGGTGGCGCTGAAAGAGAACATTATATTCTCTTTCACACGTTTTGTTGAAGACGAGAACATGACTGGAATTAACGAACTTCCTAATTGTTTGATCTGAACTTCATTTTATTATGACATTTCGCGACAGTGAACTGACAAAACCATACTGCAATATTTCATGAACTTTACACCATCTTGAGGTGAAAAGACGTCTGCTTTTGATCCTCGGGTGCCATCTGGAGGTGTCTCCATCATGTTGATTGCGTTGGGACGGACTGACGGATAAGTAAGTGGTAAGCCTGAGGCATGGAGTCTTACAATTGCCTGCTTGGTAATGACCCCGCCTGCTCTCTCTGTCCTTGACTGGGAACCGCTGAGGGTAATGCATGAGTTCACCTGTTTATTAAGGGTAGGTGAAAATTGTTGTTGAGAGCTCTTTCATGATTGTTCCTCCTTTTGTAATGATTGCATTTTTCCCCCCCATGATGGTGTTGTTTGTTAGGTCGTCTCTGCTTCGACTGTGTGTGTGTGTGTGTGTGTGTGTGTGTGTGTGCTGGTGGAGTATGTACTGCGTTAAGAACACCCTCTCATCATGATTCGAAGCTTACATGTTTTTTTCAGATGCATTATGGTTCCCTTCGTATGGAGAATCTGTGAATGACCATTATATGGTTCATGTAGAAGTCGTGGTTTGCCTGGTTTTAGCTTGTGTCGAAGTCGTGATTTTTTCCGAACTTAATCTTGCACAGAAGCACTGATTTTCTTCAGCTTGTTTGGAAGTAGAAATCGTAATTTGTCATTGTGGGTCATACACAGAATCCGTGATTTACGAGCCTTCATACACGTCTCCCGATGTTACCCAAGCATTCATGCGCGAGCTGTTGCCTTCACTTCCTGAAGTGAGTACACGTCTACCTCAAGTAAGGCACCACCGTCGACTGAGCTGTGGAGGAAGTACACGCCAGGCGGGAAAATATTCCCTGGAACTATTTACGTGATTAGTTTCCGACATGCATCCCTGAGAATATATTGTGTAGAGAAAGTCACCAGCAGTAAGGATTAACAAACAACTACTGCGTAGTTCACACCAGTGAGAGGAACATGAAGAACCTGTAGTGAGGGCTGTATTGTGTGGAGGTGTGTGGTGATGGGGCGAGGTGTGTGTGTGTGTGTGTGTGTGGCGTTTGGTGGAGGTGTGTGGGGTGGAGGCGATCTCGGGATGGTCGTGACACCCGCCTCGGGTCGTGCATCACTGTGACACACGTCGGGGTTGTTAATGTCACGTGTAACGTCCCTCAGTGTGTTGGGAGGGGCAGATCTGTACGTGTGTTGTGTTGTGTGTGGAGAGAGAGAGAGAGAGAGAGAGAGAGAGAGAGAGAGAGAGAGAGAGAGAGAGAGAGAGAGGCGGAAAGGCAAGAGATTAGAACCTTGGCCTGTCTTCTGTGACGAGGGGAGGGTCTCCTCCCCCCGGCAGACAGTGTGTGTGTGTGTGTGAGAGAGGCTAGACGGCAGAGCGTGGACCAAGACGTTGATGAAGCAGAGGTGTACGAAGTCCCGAACACCCAGGCACTAGTAACACGTGACCAGGAGACTTGCCTTGAGACACGCCACCACACAGGTGACACAATACACCTTCCTCGGGCATGTCGGAACACAGGTCCACCTCCCTGTGTGACGCCACTACGGAATCACCACGCTAGGTTTGCAAAGCTGGGACACGTGGACGTGTTTATGGAGATGATTACCTGTGTTGACACAGGTGTTCCTAATCTCACAGACTCATCCAGGGACTTAAACATCTGTTACGTACGTTGGGTAACCTGAGCCATCCCCACCTGTTGCCTGCCGCAACACTGAACACACACAGTAGGTGTTGTCGGTCACTACACGACTGCAACACTAGCCACACACACACACAGCAGGTGTTGCCCCTCACTCCCAGTTGTCCAGTGCTCACCCTACAAAGACATACACACAAGCATTTCTTGACCTGTCATGCCCCTCTCGGTGGACGTGGCTGGCTTCCTGAGCGTTGCGGTAGCCCCCATAAAATCCTGGGCAGAAAGATTTATGTACATATAGTTCCCTGTTTCCCGCATAAGCATAACAGCGTCAAGAACAGAAAAAATGAACCATGCAGGCTAAGAATCCTCGTTAGGATCCTTCGTCTAATTCTTCCTTTTGAAAGTAATACAGGAGGAGGGGTGGATTTCCATCCTTTAACGCCTTTCGTGACACGCAGGGAATACGTCGGAGGTATTCTTTATTTTCCGAGGGATAAAACACACACACACACACACACACACACACACACATACATTGTGTGTAGTTTCCACGATCATATATCCTCGAAAAGTCACGTCTCATCTCTGCTGTTTTAACTTTCTAATCCGCCTTGAGCATTACTCGAAGGTGATCGTCCAAGTGGCAGATCATATATGACATTTTCAACATTCGCGCTGGTCTCCGTGAAGGTCATGTCTGGTAATGAGGATGAATCAATCCCTTGCCACAGTGTGTGTGTTCACTGACGTGCTGGGAGTTTTCCTGGACGCATTCTAGGAACTTGTGTCTCCACGATTCCCGGTCACCACGAGAATATAGATCCCCGCCACTCTGTCTGTCTATCTCCTTTTGATTGAAATCCCTCCCACAGTACTCACTCCCGTCTGTGACAGGTGTATGTTTTACGGCTTCGTATACCATCATGATTGTTCCTTCGTTGCTGTTCCTCTTGTGTGTCTGTTGCTGTGAACTGCACAGGCAAATATTTAAGACTTAGCCCAGTAGATGGTCGGAAGCTGTATTGTGTCTACCCAGTGATGACTGGTGCTGTGGCCAGTGATGTGGCAGTGTGTCTCTACCTAGTGATGACTGGTAATGTGGCCAGCAGTGACTTCCTATCTGACCTCCTCCCTGGCGTGTAGTGTGTCTTTATCCTGCTGGTCGGAGCGGCGGACCCCAGCAGCGGTGTGGTAGTGGCTGGGGCAAGTGGTGAGGCGGAGGGTGTGGCGCGCCGCGCACACACACCACCTTCGCCTGGACATCCCTCCCAGGTCGATAGCTGGTCAAGTTGCCTCAAAGTCTGCCACGCACCGCACCGCACCCGACCTGCCGCTCATACTTTTCACTCGCAAATCGTGCTGCCCTCCTACAGCTTCGCCCACATACCCGTCAGCGTACTCGTACCCACGCACGTCTTACATACACGTCCAACTCGTCCACATAGGTCCACAAGGCGCCTGCTTAACCTTATCCGTCTCACGAAGCCTCATTAATTCGTCCGCAAATTATCGTAGCACATTTACCTGCCTCGATCCGCCGGTATATGCAGTTATGTCTGTACTATTGAACCACACACACACACACACACTTCCTCCTCCTCGCCAGACGTCTCACCGTCGTATTTCCTGGATGACTACAAACCCGACATTGGGGTTGGACATGCTTGTGAAGGACGACCAGGTGGGGTTTGTGGTGTGGTTATGTACAGGTACTGTCGTATCGATCCTCTGACCCACTGCTACCTGATCAATACACCTCACTTCCCACCATGCATATGCCTCCCTGTGCTTTTTTCGTCCTCTCCTCATGCCTCATCTGGTGACCCTCATGGTGAAAATCAGCGTTAGGTGGAGGCTTATATCAGCATTGTCAGGTTTTAGACTCAGCTGTGGGGTTGAGTGAGGGGGGAAATCATGAATTAGGCCGATTAATGTATGTTGAGACACCGTCGTTTTCTTCATGTTCATGGTATTGTCAAATGGGAGTTGAATACGGATGCGTTTGGTATCACTCACTGTCTTTCGATCGAGGTGAGTCAAGAATTCGACATCTTGCATACACATGGGGTTCAAGCTGAACGTACGGGGCGAGAAATGCCGACACCTGTTGTGTCACTCAGGCGTTGAACAAAAGGTTTAGAGATCGAAAGCCAGGGTGACGATGAATGGAGAGATCGTATTGTCTTGCCAAGTACGTTATTTTTTTTTTTTTTTTGAGTGACGTTTTATGGAAGCATAGTTGAGGAGCATTTGTTGTGTGTGTAGATCATCAGGGTCACGTACCTTGGGAATAACTTCATGCCACCTTACGTCCACCACCTGAGTTATGTCTGCTGCATCACTGACTTTACTATCTCGTCAGAGAGATTCTCTTTTAATTATTATAATTATCGTATTCCATTCGTGGGCCAGGTATCCCCTGCGATCACGAAGAACCCACCCTTCCCTCCTCCCCTTTGCGTCTGGCCATCTCCGGAGCGTGACAACACTATCGTCCACAGTTTTCGATTTTATTGGCTGGAGACGCTGGAGGCGGGTGCTTCCCACCGTGGCGTGGGCCTTCCCTCGTCTGCATCCTTGGTGGAAGTTCCCCCAGAAGTTGGGCAGAGTCATGGCTAAGGAGATCTGGCTTTGGGACGTGGTGTGATACACCGCGTGATGCCGTTCCTCCTCGTTAATGCTCCTCATTAAACCCCTTCACCTTTTCATTCATCTGGCTCTTTCTCCCCCACCTCACCCTGTCATCTTGATAACTCAGAAGACAGGAAGCGGCTCCTGTGTCTGACGACGACGACGCCTCGATTTCTAGGCATTTTTTCCCCCGAGGCTAAGGAGCTTTCCCGGTGAAAGAGGTGCTGAGTGTTGTATAGTTGTGGTGGGTTGTTGGGTGTAGCTGCAGCCGTCATTAGGGCCCTGCCTCCCGCGGCTGCTCGCCAGCTTGACTGGCCTGGTCTGCTCCCCTGAGCGTGGTGTCCTGTGTAGTCACGAGTGAGACGCACGCACGCACGCACGCATGCATACGGCTACGAACGCACGCATACTGCCATCAGTTCTTATTTGTGTTAATCTTTATCTTTTTTCTCGTTATTCTCTATGATATTTCATTCCTCAGTAATTAATGTTTACTCATTTTTTTTTTCATTCTTTTACTGTTAAGTGATAGACTTCCAGGCGACGCAATGACCACAGTAACTCACCTTCTCGTCAACTTACTTCATTCATATTTCGTATGACCCTCCATTCTTGCGTGACCGTGGTATAAGACGTATATTACGACCATTTGATCCTATTTTGTTGTAACTTCTTTGGTATAAGACTCATATCACGACTACTTGATCGTATTTTCTTGTAACAGTTCTGTGGTGTGAGACGCATGCCAAGTCACGTTTTCCATGAATGCTATATTGGCGTAAGAAAGGATTTTTATCAGTAATTGTAATGGTATAGCTAGCGGCAGGGGTTAATTGTTGATCATGAGGATGAATAGGGAGGAGGTGATCGTCTGCACCGTCGCAGGTGATGAAGTATGTTGTTAAGGGCGCCCGTATGTGTGTGTGTGTGTGTGTGTGTGTGTGTGTGTGTGTGTGTGTGTGTGTGTGTGTGTGTGTGATGCAGCACCACACGTCGTGAGTCAGGCTGTCTCCCCTGCCACCCACCCACCCAACGTGGACAGTAGTGATGGGATGTGTTGGTACGCCCATAGTTACTCTCGGAGGCGGATGACACCCTATCATCCACGTGCTAAGCCAGGCTAACCAGTTATCAGTAGATAGCCCAACGGGTGCGGTAGTGTACAGATTGGTGGCCAGAGAGATAAGAGAAAGACTATTGCATCATATCATTCATTGTTGTGTTATTATGCGAGATATGCTCAGGTTGTGGTGGGAGGCTGTTGCACGGTTGTAGGTCGTGGTAGGAGGCTGCTGCACGGGTGTATGTTGTGGTGGGAGGCTGCTGCACGGGAGTAGGTTGTGGTGGGAGGCTGTTGCACGGTTGTAGGTCGTGGTAGGAGGCTGCTGCACGGGTGTATGTTGTGGTAGGAGGCTGCTGCACGGGTGTATGTTGTGGTAGGAGGCTGTTGCACGGTTGTAGGTCGTGGTAGGAGGCTGCTGCACGGGTGTATGTTGTGGTGGGAGGCTGCTGCACGGGTGTAGGTTGTGGTGGGAGGCTGCTGCACGGGTGTAGGTTGTGGTGGGAGGCTATTGCATGGGTGTAGGTTGTGGTGGGAGGCTGGTGTACAGGTGTAGGTTGTGGTGGGATGCTGGTGCACACGTTTTTGTGGTGGGAGGCTGCTGTACAGGTTTTTGTTGTGGTGGGAGGCTATTGCATGGGTGTAGGTTGTGGTGGGAGGCTGCCGTACATGTTTTTGTTGTGGTGGGAGGCTGCTGTACAGGCGTAGGTTATGCAGATCAGTAGATGCTGAGGAGGAGACGCCAGGGGCTTGTATCCGTAGCGTCGGAGTTGCTAGGTCGTGATCCGACTGTCGTGGTGGCAGAAGGAGGATCACCAGGAGAAGATATCTCGACTCCTTTTATTTGATAGGTTTGTCAGAGGGAAAGGAGGAGAAAGTGGAACAGGGGGTAAGGAATCGTTTGAAGCACGAGAGAGAGAGAGAGAGAGAGAGAGAGAGAGAGAGAGAGAGAGAGAGAGAGAGAGAGAGAGAGAGAGAGGTGGAATGTTTATTAGGAAGTGTATGTTTGGTTCCTTATTTGTATACCACCGGCAGACTAGAGGTGTGCATGTAGCTATGTTGTTTCTTTTTGGTAGGGAAAACAAAAGTAACAAAGCTGATGTATGCATTGTTCTTACGTACGTGGATGGATGGTCGGAGCCTCTATCAGTGCTTCAAGGCTTCGAGGGAACCATGCACGGTGGCTCATGTTTGTGCAGTTTCGAGGTCTCGGATGTGTCTCGTGCAAGTCCTCGTTCTCTTCAAGTCTTTGCCGTATTTTTGTATCGCTGCTTCTCCTAAGGCTGTGCCGATTAGTGTGATTTATGGCCGTTTGTCTATTCTCCGGTATTTTCAGTGTACGGATATTTCTCTTCTGTACCTTCATGGCCTGCGTGGAGGCGAGGTCCACCAGTGCAGGAGAGTGGGTTAGGATGGGTATGATCACGGCTTTCTCTTGGAGGCAACCCGTACAGACGAGTCAGGGTCGCCTACCCTCATGCAGATCCCTTGTCCAAGTGATCCGTTATTAGACCTCGCGATGTTAAATGGGTGACCCGGGATTTTGTGGATATTTTGCTGGGTTCTCTTGTTTTCCGTAGTATTTCGTTGGGTTTTATTGTCCGTGGTTTCTCCTTGGCAAACCTGTTTTTAATTTGTTTTCGTGTGCCAGCCCCCTTTCGAATTCGTGTAGCGTAGGTTGCCTCTGACTAACTCATAGAGTTTCTCCAGGGAGTGAGTTGTTCCAGACAGCGCTGTGTCACCTTGCTTTTGACGCTGGCAGTTGGGAGGGTTGGGGGGGGGGGGTGGTTGTGACTCTGAGCAGTGCGGGTTATGAATGATGGTGGTGGTGGTGACAAGATAGGACGTCGCCCTCTGGGACTCCCCCTCTCTTAAGGCGTAGAAACACTGGTGACATTGCAGGGTTGATAATGATTTCCGCAGTGCGCAGGTGTAGAAAGTAACACTGTAGTCTTTATGTGATGTTTGGAATGCCTAGGTGTCGTAATTTGCGCCAATATTAGACCTTTATAAAGCCCACACTTTTTCAGACGCATTGCCCATATCTCTGTCTATACGTGTGCCATTGATTCCCTGTCCTCTGGAGACAGCAGCTGCATTCCACCTCCATGCCAGGTTCGCAAGGGTGCTGTGTCGGGGAGGAGAGGATCAGGGTTCCACATGTCAGCTGTGACTTGTGTAATTCTTGCTGATGAAATTCAGGTGTGGAGTGGTTCAGATTTCTATACTCGGATATTTTTCGATAATTCGGTAAGAAATAATATATATATATATATATATATATATATTATAATTGTGTCTGGTGTCCTTACGTTTGAATACCTTTATATTTTAATGGCGTACTGCCTAGCTTCCCTGAAGCTGTAGGCTTTGTTTTGATATTATGCGTGTCCATCTGTCGTTACTTGTCAACTTCTTCAATGGAAATTCCTTTGCCAAACCTTGACGTGAATACCTCGGAACCAGAACAAGCTTTCACTGTGTTAAGAACCACATTGTTATATATGACTGTAGTCTATTTTTGTTCAAGTGAGGTCTGTTACTGCCTGCAGTATAAAGAGCTTCGAAACGAGGTTTTGTTAAGATGTGGAGATCACGTGATAAACGGTGAAATGTTTCATTCGTGGCAGTGGCGGAGCTGACGTGAGGTGAACGTCTGCTGCTGCTGTCCGACCCCCACACCTCTGGTTAGCAACAGAAACACACACTTGCCGACAGATAACGCAAAATTCCCACCACAGTGCCTCGCCTCTACCCGTGCACCATATGGACGTACGGAAGGTACATTTGAAATACGAGGAATGGTTCCATGTAGGTTGGAGGGCTACCCTAGAACAATGGAGGCTAGGGTGTTCACCTTGAGGCATGCCAGAAACTGGATGGGGGGGGGGGGGGGGAGACGCCTGGCAACACCAACGTGTGGTGAACGCACCCGCTCAGCCGTATGTAGTCGTAACATTTTGATCCACTCGTAAGGAAGTCCCGAAGTATAACTGATTTCGCCAAGACTCCAGATTTACTCACGAGCACACACAGACGGCATACATAAATCTAACGGGTTATGTAATGGTAGAATCTTAAGAGGCGAGGCCCCACGACTGTAAAACACCTTTCCATGCTGTACATAGAAGGTAATTACACTCAACACACATTATATATATATATATATATATATATATATATATATATATATATATATATATATATATATATATATATATATATATATATATATTATCCCTGGGGATAGGGGAGAAAGAATACTTCCCACGTATTCCCTGCGTGTCGTAGAAGGCGACTAAAAGGGGAGGGAGCGGGGGGCTGGAAATCCTCCCCTCTTTTTTTTTTTTTTATTTTCCAAAAGATGGAACAGAGAAGGGGGCCAGGTGAGGATATTCCCTCAGATGCCCAGTCCTCTGTTCTTAACGCTACCTTGCTAACGCGGGAAATGGCGAATAGTTTGAAATATATATATATATATATATATATATATATATATATATATATATATATATATTTTTTTTTTTTTTTTTTTTATACCTCGTCGCTGTCTCCCGCGTTTGCGAGGTAGCGCAAGGAAACAGACGAAAGAAATGGCCCACCCCCCCCCCCATACACATGTACATACACACGTCCACACACGCAAATATACATACCTACACAGCTTTCCATGGTTTACCCCGGACGCTTCACATGCCCTGATTCAATCCACTGACAGCACGTCAACCCCTGTATACCACATCGCTCCAATTCACTCTATTCCTTGCCCTCCTTTCACCCTCCTGCATGTTCAGGCCCCGATCACACAAAATCCTTTTCACTCCATCTTTCCACCTCCAATTTGGTCTCCCTCTTCTCCTCGTTCCCTCCACCTCCGACACATATATCCTCTTGGCCAATCTTTCCTCACTCATTCTCTCCATGTGCCCAAACCATTTCAAAACACCCTCTTCTGCTCTCTCAACCACGCTCTTTTTATTTCCACACATCTCTCTTACCCTTACGTTACTTACTCGATCAAACCACCTCACACCACACATTGTCCTCAAACATCTCATTTCCAGCACATCCATCCTCCTGCGAACAACTCTATCCATAGCCCACGCCTCGCAACCATACAACATTGTTGGAACCACTATTCCTTCAAACATACCCATTTTTGCTTTCCGGGATAATGTTCTCGACTTCCACACATTTTTCAAGGCTCCCAAAATTTTCGCCCCCTCCCCCACCCTATGATCCACTTCCGCTTCCATTGTTCCATCTGCTGACAGATCCACTCCCAGATATCTAAAACACTTCACTTCCTCCAGTTTTTCTCCATTCAAACTCACCTCCCAATTGACTTGACCCTCAACCCTACTGTACCTAATAACCTTGCTCTTATTCACATTTACTCTTAACTTTCTTCTTCCACACATATATATATATATATATATATATATATATATATATATATATATATATATATATATATATATATTGGATTAGGAGTTTTTTTTTATCTTTGAAAGGTTCCTTCAGAGATCAGGAAGCGAGCCATGTCCATCTGGAGATCCCTCTAACTTCTTTCTCCTAATGTTTTTCCAGGCCACGTTTTAACTGTTGGGTTACTAACATAATCTAACAGCTTAGCTTAGAAAAACGTTGTCGGGTGAATATATATATATATATATATATATATATATATATATATATATATATATATATATATATATATATGTATATATATATTCACTTCCCTAACAACCCCATCCATAAACAAACAACCATGGAGACATCACACACCCCTGCCGCAAACCTACATTCACTGAGAACCAATCACTTTCCTCTCTTCCTACACGTACACATGCCTTACATCCTCGATAAAAACTTTTCACTGCTTCTAACAACTTGCCTCCCACACCATATATTCTTAATACCTTCCACAGAGCATCTCTATCAACTCTATCACATGCCTTCTCCAGATCCATAAATGCTACATACAAATCCATTTGACATTTGCAAAAAAAAAAAAAATATATATATATATATATATACATATATATATATATATATATATATATATATATATATATATATATATATATTTTTTGCTTTTTTTTTTGCTTTGTCGCTGTCTCCCGCGTTTGCAAGGTAGCGCAAGGAAACAGACGAAAGAAATGGCCCAACCCACCCCCATACACATGTATATACATACGTCCACACACGCAAATATACATACCTACACAGCTTTCATGGTTTACCCCAGACGCTTCACATGCCCAGATTCAATCCACTGACAGCACGTCAACCCCTGTATACCACATCGATCCAATTCACTCTATTCCTTGCCCTCCTTTCACCCTCATGCATGTTCAGGCCTCGATCACACAAAATCTTTTTCACTCCATCTTTCCACCTCCAATTTGGTCTCCCACTTCTCCTCGTTCCCTCCACCTCCGACACAAATATCCTCTTGGTCAATCTTGGTCAATATATATATATATATATATATATATATATATATATATATATATATATATATACATATATACACACACACACACACACACACACACACACACACACCTATGAGTCCACGGGGAAATGAAACACGTTCATCAGAGGAGATACAAGAAAGAAATATAACGGGACATTTGGTAAACAAATATATATATATATATATATATATATATATATATATATATATATATATATATATATATATATACTTATAAAAATAATGTGACCCTAAGTAGTTTATATGAAGATCCTGCAGCATCAACTTTGCGCTTCACGTTGTATGGATGTAGTGAATCCCAGGAGAGTGAGATCCTTGACCGGGGCTGTAATCCTTTCCACGTGTTGACAGTGATACAATCTGTAGATGTGATTATAGTAAATATACAGTCGTGATTCGGGGGCATTAAAAATGGCAGCTATAGAGTGGATGTGAGCAAATGAGGCCTTTTCTTCGTCTTTTCCTGGCACTGCGTCTCAAAGGGGGTGGGGGAAACTGGGAACTATATATATATATATATATATATATATATATATATATATATATATATATATATATATATTTTTATTTTTATTATACTTTGTCGCTGTCTCCCGCGTTTGCGAGGTAGCGCAAGGAAACAGACGAAAGAAATGGCCCAACCCCGCCCCCCATACACATGTATATACATACGTCCACACACGCAAATATACATACCTACACAGCTTTCCATGGTTTACCCCAGACGCTTCACATGCCTTGATTCAATCCACTGACAGCACGTCAACCCCGGTATACCACATCGCTCCAAATCACTCTATTCCTTGCCCTCCTTTCACCCTCCTGCATGTTCAGGCCCCGATCACACAAAATCTTTTTCACTCCATCTTTCCACCTCCAATTTGGTCTCCCTCTTCTCCTCGTTCCCTCCACCTCCGACACATATATCCTCTTGGTCAATCTTTCCTCACTCATTCTCTCCATGTGCCCAAACCACTTCAAAACACCCTCTTCTGCTCTCTCAACCACGCTCTTTTTATTTCCACACATCTCTCTTACCCTTACGTTACTCACTCGATCAAACCACCTCACACCACACATTGTCCTCAAACATCTCATTCCCAGCACATCCATCCTCCTGCGCACAACTCTATCCATAGCCCACGCCTCCATCCTCCTGCGCACAACTCTATCCATAGCCCACGCCTCGCAACCATACAACATTGTTGGAACCACTATTCCTTCAAACATACCCATTTTTGCTTTCCGAGATAATGTTCTTGACTTCCACACATTCTTCAAGGCCCCCAGAATTTTCGCCCCCTCCCCCACCCTATGATCCACTTCCGCTTCCATGGTTCCATCCGCTGCCAGATCCACTCCCAGATATCTAAAACACTTCACTTCCTACAGTTTTTCTCCATTCAAACTCACCTCCCAATTGACTTGACCCTCAACCCTACTGTACCTAATAACCTTGCTCTTATTCACATTTACTCTTAACTTTCTTCTTCCACACACTTTACCACTTTATATGTGTATATATATACATATATATATCATACAAACCTCCAACAGCCAGGATCGACCCCGGGGGCCCCTGTGCCTCATGCGGGAATGCTACCGCTAGGCTATGGGCCTGACTAATAGGAAATAACTATTCGAATACTATGTACTCGAATACCCTTCGTCTCACGTTGGTGAGCAACGGGGTCTACACCGGTCATTTCCCAACAGGCGCACAAAGCCAGCCGATAGCATTTTACCGAACCTAAAATGCTATCTGCTGGCTATATATATATATATATATATATATATATATATATATATATATATATATATATATATATATATATGATCCACCTGCACGATGTTACATTGCAGGTGGAAAGTCATCTTTGGTGAGGTGTGGTTTCGTTGCACTATACATGACAGCTAGAGACTGAGTGTGAACGAATGTGGCCTTTGTTTTTTCCTAGCGCTACCTCGCGCACATGCGGGGGGAGGGGGTTGTCATTTCATGTGTGGCGGGGTGGCGACAGGAATGAATAAGGGCAGACTATGAATTATGTACATGTGTATATATGTATATGTCTGTGTATATATTTGTATACGTTGAGATGTATAGGTATATATATGTGTGTATATATGTATATGTATGTATATACATGTATATACATGTGCATGTGGGTGGGTTGGGCCATTCTTTTGTCAGTTTCCTTGCGCTACCTCGCTAATGCGGGAGACAAAGCAAGATAAAATATTATATATATATATATTTTTTTTTTTTTTTTTTTTTTTTTCATACGATTCGCCATTTCCCGCGTTTGCGAGGTAGCGTTAAGAACAGAGGACTGGGCCTTAGACGGAAAATCCTCACCTGGCCCCCTTCTCTGTTCCCTCTTTTGGAAAATTAAAAGAAAAAAAAAAACGAGAGGGGAGGATTTCCAGCCACCCGCTCCCTTCCCATTTAGTCGCCTTCTACGACACGCAGGGAATACGTGGGAAGTATTCTTTCTCCCCTATCCCCAGGGATATATATATATATATATATATATATATATATATATATATATATATATATATATATACATATACACTTCTTAGTTATTCTTTCCTCAGTCATCATCCCCGTATGTCAAAACCATTTCAGCACACCTTCAGCTCTCTCATACTTTTACTTCGACACCTCTCTCTTACCCTATCCTTTCTTATTTCATCAGACATCCTCATACCATGCATTGTCCTCAAACATTTTGTTTCTAACACATTCACACAGTCTTTTACATTTTTGTCAAAAATAAGAATTTGCCTAAGGTAAGGTTAGAGAGACTTTATAAAATTACTTCATTTCAGGGGGTTATGAAGACCCATATAGCTCCAGAGAGATGTATGACCAGTATCAGTATTATTATCAGTACTATCGTGATCATCCATACTACAAGGAATATTATAGACAATGGATGAAGCAGTATGGACATGCTTACCAGTCAGAGTCCTTCTATGATGACCGGACCAGTATCCACTCTGGTCGTTCATCTGTTAATGATGAACTCAAGAAGTCAGTCAGCAGGTTAGTTATGTTTTTGTTTTGATAGTGTGGTTTGGAGAGTTTGTGTGGAGTGAAGCTTTGTGAATGTGGGTGCTATAGTTGAGGAGACAGTAGATATAAGAGGACATGTATGTTTTGGTTTGTGTTCTACTCTTTTACAATGGTATATATAATATGGTACTCTTACAGTAAATCCACAGTTAACTAGACTCTTCAACTGGAATTTGCAGAGTCAGATATGGTGGAAAAAAAAAATGTAAATTTTTTCAGACTAGCTGGATACCAATCACTAGTGAAAGCTGTATTTTAGCATTGGTGATGGTTCAGGTTGAAAATATCACAGCATAACTATAATAGCTATTACAGTTTATTTTGATGCTGGGAGTGTAGTTTACTCAAAGATTACAGCTGTTGATTCCCAAACTACTGGTGTATCTACTGAGTTATAATAGCCTTGATTTTGAGGCTTTGGTGTTTACCTCAAAGTCATTAGCTTTATAGATAAGTTACTGTAATGGTCTCAGAATTTACTGCTTTCATCACATTTTTATTAATACAAGATTGCTGCCAAAATGAATTTATCTCCATGGCATTTTTGCTGTTCCCTCAGCAGAGCTGATACCCTGATTTGAAGATTATCTTTTCAAAGTCATGTCTGCCACATCAAAATTACAACTAGGACATTGAAGTTGGCACTTTTAAATGAGAATTGATCATTTTCATCACCATCACTTTAGTAAAAGCTAGAGGCTAATTATTCTTTATCATTCCACTATTACAGCTCCATCTTGTACAAGTAACCTTCATAGGTTGATGAAGAAGCTTTTGAAAACACTTTGGTAACATTTTGAATCATTAACTATTAAAGTTATGATAATGGGTTCAGTTTGGCATCAGCCAAAATTGACCTTAATTTATATCCCAAACCCATTTCTCAGCATTTTTTCCATACATATACTTTCCTTCATGCACTGGATAAAAACACATTACAAAAAAGGTAAAGACTTTACAAAATTGTAAAACCACAGTGAACAAAACTTAAAAATTGAGAAATCAAAATGTGATCTTGCTGTGTTCATGGACGTCAGGGTCACTTTCAGATGATAAAATGACTAACATGTGCACACAAACAAAACTTGTGGAAGTTCAGGGTTCGTCATTGACATGTTTGGGTGGGTACTATGGCTGGTTGTATGGGGATGAATCATAGGGTAGGTTGTTGATGATGATGCTTTTTTTTGCTGTCCTTCTGCCTTGCACATAAACTGATGTGATGTCTGGATGATTTTGCTGAGGTTGAAAGAAGATATTACATTTTATTGTTTGTATCATTGTCATTTGCCACCTATATGGTCTTTTAGCTGTAAGACATATCTTTCTCTTGCATGTGTTATGCAGTTAAGCATCTCTGCCTTGTTTTGGAGGCTATTGTACACTAGTTCATTCCCTTTCTTGATAAAAGCACCTCTTAGATATCACTTTTTCATCTTGAGGGGAAGGCGTGGTGTACTGTTAATCCAGCAGACACATGGATAGATAAGAGCTGTTACATACAACAATTATTCTGGCCAAATATAAGTGCATCTAAATCAAAGACAATGCGTGTATGCAATCAGCAATCCTTGTCATTTTTTGGGATGTGGGGAGTGAATGCGAGTGCTTGCGAAATTTAGTTTTTTTTAAATTAAGAAGGAATGAGATAAACTGAAATTACAGACTTATAAATTGTTAACAGGATACTTTTACAACATAACATTATTATTGAACTCCAACTGTGCTGTTTTCATGGAATTCATTTACAAGTAATTGTTAAGAAATGTTTCCCAGAATACTAATAGAAAGGTTACAAGTTATCAAGAACATGATTTTATGCATAGCCATAGCTAAAAGTAGAGCAATATTTTTTATGAAGTACTAAGTGAAGCAGAAACCAGAACATTTTAGTTGCAGTATTGTAAATGTTTTTGCCCTCATTATTACCTTTTAAGTTATTTTATTTATTTTGCTTTGTCGCTGTCTTCCGCGTTTGCGAGGTAGCGCAAGGAAACAGACGAGAGAAATGGCCCAACCCACCCCCATACACATGTATGTACATACACGTCCACATACGCAAATATATATACCCATACATCTCAATGTACACATATATATATACACACACAGACACATACATATATACACATGCACACAATTCACACTGCCTTTATTCATTCCCATCGCCACCTCGCCACACATGGAATAACATCCCCCTCCCCCTCATGTGTGCGAGGTAGTGCTAGGAAAAGACAACAAAGGCCCCCATTCGTTCACACTCAGTCTCTAGCTGTCATGTAATAATGCCCGAAACCACAGCTCCCTTTTCACATCCAGGCCCCACAGAACTTTCCATGGTTTACCCCAGACGCTTCACATGCCCTGATTCAATCCATTGACAGCACGTCTACCCCGGTATACCACATCGATCCAATTCACTCTATTCCTTGCCCGCCTTTCACCCTCCTGCATGTTCAGGCCCTGATCACTCAAAATCTTTTTCACTCCATCTTTCCACCTCCAATTTGGTCTCCCACTTCTCCTCCTTCCCTCCACCTCCGACACATATATCCTCTTGGTCAATCTTTCCTCACTCATTCTCTCCATGTGCCCAAACCTTTTCAAAACACCCTCTTCTGCTCTCTCAACCACGCTCTTTTTATTTCCACACATCTCTCTTACCCTTACATTACTTACTCGATCAAACCACCTCACACCACATATTGTCCTCAACCATCTCATTTCCAGCACATCCACCCTCCTGCGCACAACTCTATCCATAGCCCACGCCTCGCAACCATACAACATTGTTGGAACCACTATTCCTTCAAACAGCCATTTTTGCTTTCCGAGATAATGTTCTTGACTTCCACACATTCTTCAAGGCTCCCAGGATTTTCGCCCCCTCCCCCACCCTATGATTCACTTCCGCTACCATGGTTCCATCCGCTGCCAGATCCACTCCCAGATATCTAAAACACTTTACTTCCTCCAGTTTTTCTCCATTCAAACTTACCTCTCAGTTGACTTGACCCTCAACCCTACTGTACCTAATAACCTTGCTCTTATTCACATTTACTCTTAACTTTCTTCTTTCACACACTTTACCAAACTCAGTCACAAGCTTCTGCAGTTTCTCAAATGAATCAGCCACCAGCGCTGTATCATCAGCGAACAACAACTGACTCACTTCCCAAGCTCTCTCATCCCCAACAGACTTCATACTTGCCCCTCTTTCCAAAACTCTTGCATTCATCTCCCTAACAACCCCATCCATAAACAAATTAAACAACCATGGAGACATCACACACCCCTGCCGCAAGCCTACATTCACTGAGAACCAATCACTTTCCTCTCTTCCTACATGTACACATGCCTTACATCCTCGATAAAAACTTTTCACTGCTTCTAACAACTTGCCTCCCACACCATATATTCTTAGTACCTTCCACAGAGCATCTCTGTCAACTCTATCATATGCCTTCTCCAGATCCATAAATGCTACATACAAATCCATTTGCGTTTCTAAGTATTCCTCACATACATTCTTCAAAGCAAACACCTGATCCACACATCCTCTACCACTTCTGAAACCACACTGCTCTTCCCCTATCTGATGCTCTGTACATGCCTTCACCCTCTCAATCAGTACCCTCCCATATGATTTACCAGGAATACTCAACACACATATACCTCTGTAATTTGAGCACTCGCTCTTATCCCCTTTGCCTTTGTACAGTGGCACTATGCACGCATTCTGCCAATCCTCAGGCACCTCACCATGAATCATACATACATTAAATAAACTTACCAACCAGTCAACAATACAGTCACCCCCTTTTTTGATAAATTCCACTGCAATACCATCCAAACCTGCTGCCTTGCCGGCTTTCATCTTCCGCAAAGCTTTTACTACCTCTTCTCTGTTTACCAAATAATTTTCCCTAACCCTCTCACTTTGCACACCACCTTGACCAAAACACCCTTTTAAGTTATCAGCATGAAATAATGTTTACATACTTTTATTTTTATATTTGGATGCTAACTAGTAACATCAACACAAGTAAATTCATGATTTTCAATAAATTTACAAAAAATGTCTCTAGTCATTACAAAAATCATTATCATTGTTTTTTCCACCATTACTAGAAAATCCTACCTGAAAATGGTCACTATCATTACAACTATTAGGGTATTACAGTTACTTTGAAGTTACCAGCAATAGTTAATATTGATTTCCAGCACTTCAGAGTGATTTTTATAATCAAATATTCAATGACCACTGTAAAATTGTAATGAATATAAATTTACTTTTGTCACCAGTGTCACTTTGTTCACTTCAAGATTCACGTCATGATTAAGATGTTTCCTTGTTAGTAGGAATGTGCCTCAATCACTGCAATCCTTGTTATTTCAGTGAAGTTAATTTCATTACTACAGACCCACCACTCATGCCAGAAAAGTACTACCATTAGAATGGAATCTCTTTATTTGCCTCTAAATTGTGTCATTATTATTATACAGCACCCAGTACCAAAATTGTACTGTGGTCAGACATTGCACTTACACAGTCACCGTAGGATAACTTGTATGTTTGACACACGGTGTTTTTCTTTCACTTTTGGGTTATACTTAGTACTACTGTTTCTTTGGTAGTTCATCCAAGAATAGATGAAACAGAACATGGGCATAGCAAATCTTACAGTAAGGTTTTCTAAACTGAGAGGGATTAAGGAAACTTGAAATATTCCAGGAAAAAGTAGTTAAAGTTTCCTTTTACCTTACTCCATCAACATCACTGCCGGGAAACCCTATTACGGTTACTTCAGAGTTGTATCTTTTAATTTACTCAAAACTTTTATGTATTTATACTCTGTGAACATAAAGCTTTAAGACCATTCTTACTACAGTACGTGGAATTATTCCAGTGTACGTGGTCACTGCTTAGTTATCATGGTAATATAATCTCAGGATCATTACAGAGTGAGATAGGATTTAAAGGTGGGCAAAGGTAGCATTTCTGAAATATTATAGGGTAAACTGGCTCCAGTAAACTTGACATTTTCCTTCAAAATGGTCCAGTTAATTGGAATTTGCTGCATGCAATACAAAATTGTTACACATTTGTATTAATAGATTTTCATTTAAAATGTGACGCACCTGACATTGACTTTGAGACAGTCCAACTAATGTTGATTTACTGTATATAGTGCACATGACTAGATTTTCATTTCAAAGTTGGTGCACCTGGTTTTTTCCTTCAGAACAGTCCAGTTAATGAGGGTTTACTGTAAGGAGTGCTGTTGAGTTACACATTTGTACAAATAGATTTCCATTTTGAAAGTGATGTACTTCACATACAGAATTGTACACATGATAGTTTCTTATTGTTCTTATATCTCCAAGCCAACTCAGTGACCCAGATATTGGATTGATGGAGCAATGCAAGAGAGGATGAGCAAGAGTGACTGTTTGCAGTTCAGTCTTATAGTTCTTTCACATGTAATCGTTTTTCCAAAACTTATTTTTTTTATCGTTTTTAATTTTTTTTTTATTACATATGATTATTCTGTACGTCATTTAGGAACTTAGAGTTTTTGATAGTTTTGGGATTGATTTTGTTAAAAGGTGAAAATGCATATTATTACCCTCATTATTATGATCATTACAGGATTCATGCTAGTGCATTTTAAAATTCCTTTGCCTACAAATATATGATGCCAATGTATTTATGATAGTAATGATCTTACTGGTGTATATATTGTTTGCAAACAGTCCACGTGCAGCCTATGATCCTTATGGCATCTATTACGGCCACACAAGCCAGCCCCCCTATAACTCCAGGTAAACAGTTCGTATACTAGCATGTTGAAATTACAATTTCTAGTAACTGCTCAATTAACGTTTAGTCTCATCCATCCCCCTTTTATATTCTTACACCTATTGTATTTTCCTTTCTTGTAGAATTCATGGTTTTGGAATTGTATATCCATTGTGAGTTATCATAACATTATTCTGCTCAGAGCAGAAATCTTGATTTCTTCCCTCTGGACAGAGTTCTATGAATATCAGAGAGAGCACCTGCTCACATGGGAGTCAATTTTTTTTTGCCACCTAAATAGGGTTTGTCCACTTGGGTATCACCCTATTTGACCACCATAGTTTGTAGGAAGCCAATTAATGCACAATTGGAGAAATCCAATGGCCACAAAGTAAACTGCTGTGGCTTGTGATGTCGAGGGTTTTCACTTCATGATCTTTTCCTGTGGCCTGTCAGGTGTTAGATCTTTATTTCTTTTAATTAGTTTCAGTTTCTGTGTTTGCTTGTCCACATGACATTCACTTCATGAAGATCTGCTTATTGTCCTGTGTCACTGAAGGAGAGGCAAAACTGATGATTCTCTAGGGTAACCAAGTTGAAAGGTATCAAATGTGGGGAATCTTTGTGATCCCTAATGAAATTATTCCTTACAAAGCATAAATAGAACTTTGGTTATTGTACAGAACCTAAGCTTGCATTGTTGATCAGTTGTAACTGACCCTTGGAGTAGTTTTCTTGATATGGAATTTCAGTAATCAAAACTTTAGCTTTTTTGTTGGCCATATGTAACATATTTCTGAGTGACTTGCAATGAAATCTTTAGTTTCTGCTCTAATCTTGGTAATAGTCAATGAGGAGCAGTACATAAATTTTTTACAATGAAGCTTTGGAACATTCTTATGGATCCTTGTTTTTCGTTACAGGTTCAAAGGCTCTGAGTTATGTCAGGACCCAGTCAGATATTTAATGTATGTTCTATGGTTGAGGTTAAAGGAACTTAGAGATAAGTTCCCCTTTCCTGTCTTAGTCACATTAGGCAGAACTCTGGGATCGTAAGCAAAACCCTGAGATTTGTGAGTTTCAGTTTATTGCACCTGACAGCTTGAGAATGGATGTGAGCAAATGAGGCCTTTCTTCATCTGTCCTGGTATCACCTCACTGACATGGGAAACTGTGAATAAGTGTATGTTCAGGCCTCGATCGCTCAAAATATTTTTCACTCCATTCTTCCACCTCCAATTTGGTCTCCTGCTTCTCCTCGATCCTTCTGCCTCTGACACATATATCCTCATTGTCGATCTTTCCTCACTCATTCTCTCCATGTGACCACACCATTTCAACACACCCTCTTCTGCTTTCTCAACTACACACTTTATTACCACACATCTCTCTTACCTTTTCATTACTTACTCGATCAAACAACCTCACACCACACATTGTCCTCAAACATTTAATTTCCAGCACATCCACCCTCCTCCGCACAACCCTATCTATAGCCCATGCCTTGCAACCATAAAACATTGTTGGAACCACAATTCCTTGGAACATACCCATTTTTGCTCTTCAAGATAATGTTCTTGCCTTTCACACATCTTCAGTGCTCCCAAAACCTTCGCCCCCTCCCCCACCCTGTGACTCACTTCCACTTCCATGGTTCCATTTGCTGTTAAATTCACTCCCAGATATCTGAAACACTTCACTTCCTCCAGTTTTTCTCCATTCAAACTTACCTCCCAGTTGTCTTGTCCCTCAACCCTACTGAACCTAATGACCTTGCTCTTATTCACATTTACTCTCAGCTTTCTTCTTTCACACACTTTACCAAACTCATTCACCAACTTCTGCAGTTTCTCACCCGAATCAGCCACCAGTGCTGAATCATCAGCGAACAACAACTGACTCGCTTCTCAAACCCTCTCATCCACAACAGACTGCATACTTGCCCCTCTCTCCAAAGCTAGGTGCCCAATATCCCAGTTTGTTGACCACCCCATTTGGAGGATGAATAGCTTGGTGTATTGTGGGCTAATGGCCATAGTAAGAATAGAAAAGCATGCAGATCTAATCCTAGGTGGTATGTACATATGTCATTGTATGTTAAGCCCTTGCAGGAACAGTCTTAATGCTCAGACTCCCATGGATAGCAAGAAGTGAGAGTTGGTAGACAAGGCACCACATGCACTTTGTGCATGTGACTTTATGGGATGGAATTGATTGGCCTTAGATATATTATGGTGGTAGGAAGAGGTAAGATGCATGTGGATACACACTGTTTAGTTGTGTAAATGGTGTAACCCCGTGAGGAAGTACTCTTTCTGATGTTTATAGGATACTGCCCCTGGTAATGTTTATCTTTTTTTTTTTTTCAAAACTTACATTTATTGTGAAATTGACTTGGTAGCCTGTAAAATACTATCTTTTGTATAGTTATCTAGAAGTTGAATTAACTTTACTTTTCTCTGTTCAAAACTGGTTTCAGTGACATTCTTGATCACATAAAGTGCTTTCTTGATATCTTGGTTGGCCAAGGGATTCATTTTGATTCTCCATATATGAGTATATTTTGATCATTGAATGTTCAGGCTGCCTTTGATTAGGCTTTTGGTTACCCAAAATATCAGACTTCAGTCTTATTTCTGAGATGTATAAATAAGTTTAGTTAATCCCACAGTGTAACATGAAGAAAGTTAAGATTTTAGCTGATTAAGCCTTGATGATATCAGAACCTAGTTTTAATGTGGTCAGCTTGTTTCATCGTTTTATATAGCTTGTTTCTTGGTACTTTGAGCTATTTTATGTTCCAAAGGAAATAAGTGATTTATGCACTTTGTACGGCACCCTTTTCTTGAATTTTTTCTTTAATTCAGCGTTGGGCCTCATGATAATTAACAGACTGTTTTGTAAATGAAGGCAACACACGAGTAAAGTCTAAAGAAGCTTGCTTGGCACCTCAACCCTTAATGAAAATGCTTTGCTTTTTTATTACAGGGGAAGGGTTCTCAACATATTTTTTAATCTTAGTCTGTATTCAAGTATTTTACATTTTTCCTGCCCTGCAGAGTAAGAAAAATTTCTTTTGACCAAATTTAGTTTTACAAAAGCAAAAGCAGATTGCTCTGCATAATTTAACTGCATATATGACAATCTAAATAACATTTCAGGCACATCATAGTGCAATCTTCTTTTTTGTTATTGTGTTAATGCATGATCCAGAAATGAAACTTAATTGACGTAATTTACATATTTGTAAGAGACCTGATATTAATATAAAACTAATGATGAGGAAGAAGTAATAATGATTTTGCATAGATATGAAATCATATTATATACAGCACTTGTGGTAAGTCTTTATTAATGTGCACATGTTGTAGTATCCTTAAGCAACTCCTAATTTTTTGTTTAACAACTTTTTTATTTATTGAGAATTCCAAATTCAGGATATGACAAATAATCCTGTTGTAAAAATATAGATGTGATTTGGAAGGAATATGAATGATTAACATAGTAGATAGGGTACAAATAAGTATTGGGTGTTTCACTGAGTGGTGTCATGTGGCTCCAATACTTGCATGAAATAGTGTCCACTCCTTGAGCATGAATATGGAAAGTATTTTTCATATTTGAAATAATAGGTGTATGCTGCATACTTTGTCTCAGCACATTGGAGTGGCTTTAATAATTTAGAAATGTTGTACTGAATTTTTTCATTTTCATCTTTTCTGAAGAAACCCTTTTATTTCTTATTTGTGTTTGTTTTTGAAAGCTTGCAATGCTATAAAAGTGATTCTTTTTCAAAATATCTATTTTGTTGAGAATATTTATTCTTTCCCCAACACACTCAAAGGTTTCCATATTTTGTACCTAGCATCTATGATGATATGTTTCTATAGATGTTTTTGGTATTTCTTGTTTAATCAGCATTTAGAATCATATGATTTATTGCATTTTTTAGTGTACGTTTAGTCTGAAATGGTATTTGATGTTATTGGTTAAAAGCTATAGGAAGTAGGTAGTAGAATTTTTTTTATTTCATATGAAGTGATGCATGGGTGTGCTTTGCTTGCATGGCACTCATGGCAGTATATTTTCTGTTTGTGTGATTGTATTTGTTATGCAGCCAATTCATCCAAGACTTCCATGGAAGATCATCTGTTGGGGCTTATGAGCCTTCTTCCATATATCCTGAGGGTTCCTTCTCCCAGCTCAAGTCCTATGCCAGGTAGGTTTCTTTCCCTCATCCCTTGCTTATTCATCATGATAAAATATTTTAAGACTTGTTTTGCTAAAATTCCTTTTACAGGTGATACATGGTACAAATGTTCTGTGGATAGAAAATATGCACAGGAAGTTTATTCCGATTTTCATGTTGACTTTGAGAATTGATAAAGAAAAATACAGGTTTAAGAATGAGTGCAACTGTGGGAGTAATGTAGCTGATAATTTGCATGGAAGATAGATTTATATAACATAATAACAAAGCTTTCTTAATAATGTAGTATTGATGGTATTTAAGGAATAGCACTGTAGTGTTTTTGGAAAAGACTGTCATTGCTTACTGATAGCATGAGTTACTTAGTGTTGAATCATAAGAATTTTTTATTAAAGTTTAGTCGATGACCATTTAAGACTGTACTTAAGTGTTTAACCCTTTAAAACTGGATGACTTGTAAGTTTTTGTTCACAAAAAGTAGAAAAAGTGCATTTTCAAATTTTCTATTCCTTGTTATAAAACCAAAGAAACATGTTTTTAAAGTAATCAAAATGTACAAACAGGTAAGCTAACAAAATATACATATGGCTGTTTTATAGTGCTACTGTGTAGATCACTTAACGGAAGGCAGTGGTGGGCGTTGGAGGAATAGCAGGGGGTGGTGAGGTAGTCCCATGAGCAAATGATAACTCTCATCAGTATTTAAGAAAGAAATGCATGTGAATGTAAAATGGTATTACAAACAAGTTGTGGTTCAGAGCTAAAGTTAAAGCACTGATTGCTGACAGTGGAGGAAGGGAGGCACAGTGAGGGAGTGAGCTTCGTAATGCAAATTCACATGATAAGTTATCTTTTCACAGGTACTATTTACATGGTTATACATGCATTTCCTCATATTATATTCATTTTTTCATACTTGTTCGCTTTTTCCCACATAGAGGAGTAGTGCCAGGAACAGACAAACGAACAGCTTCATTTACTCACATATCTGCTCTTACTGTCAATTATAATGCACTGCAACTAGGACCTCCCTATCCAAAACCAAGCCCCCACAGACTTTTCCATAGTTTCCCATGACTGATTCACATGCCCTGGTTCAGCCCGTTCACAGCATGTTGCCTGCTATGTGTACTACTCCATTTTGCTCCATCCCATGCATGCCTCTCACCCTATTGCATGTTCAAGTTTTAATTACTTAAAGGATCATTAACTCCATGCTTCCACCTCTTTCTTAGTTTCTCACTCCCTATCCAAAACCAAACCCCCACAGACTTTTCCATGGTTTCCCCTGACTGCTTCACATGCCCTGGTTCAGCCCGTTCACAGCCTGTTGCCTGCTATGTATACTACTCCATTTTGCTCCATCCCATGCATGCCTCTCACCCTATTGCATGTTCAAGTTTTAGTTACTTAAAGGATCTTTAACTCCATCCTTCCACCTCTTTCTTAGTTTCTCACTTTCCCTTGTTCCTTCCTTTTCCAACATGTGTACCTGTTTAGACAACTCCTCAGTGATCCTTTCCATATGTCCAAACCATTTTAGCACACCCTCCTCAGCTGTCTTGTATGTACTCCTCTTACCTCAACCTCCCTTTTATCCTTTTGATTTCTTATTTGATCAACCCACGAATTTTTAGGCTTTACATCTGCTACTTTGGAAGAGATAGGAGTGAGAGTTGACTTGATGACAACCTGTAAGATCAATGATGTGAAAAATGAACAGTTCTTCAAGAGTTGTAGGGGTAGAGCAACCAGTGGACATAACATGAAATTGAGTAAGAAACTTGTTAAAAAGGAATTAAAGAAATGCGTCTGCAGTCTAAGAGTGAATGAATGGAATTGAATGACTGAGGACATAGTTAATGCTTACATCATACATAGATTTAAGAAGTATGATAGTAGAGAATGTTCAAGAGATGGGGCCCTATGAGTGTAAAACTCCCTCATTTTCCAGTACAAAAAGGTGACATTGCAAAGATGCTAGTGTGAAGAGATTTCAGGAGAGTTTGAGTGTAGAATTACAAATGGTGAGAATAAATATGAAGCAGGGGAGTGGGAGAAGAATGGAAGGTGTTTAAGCAAGCACTGCTTACAAGTGCAGAAGTAGTGTCTCACATGCGGATGGGAGGTAGACAGGTTTAAAAGGGTAGTGAGTGGTGGGATGAGGAATTAAGTTGTTATTGAAGGAGAAAGGGAAGTGTATGGGCATCATTTGCAGAGAAGGAGTGCAATTGATTAAGATGTTTAAGAGAAAGTAGCAGGAAGTCAGAAGGAAAAGAAAATGAGGGCAAATGATAGATGGGGTCAGCAGACTTCAGGGACAGTAAGAAATTTTTTTGGAAAGAGGTTAATAGTGTGAGGAAGACAAGAAAACAAATGGGAACATCTGTGAAGGGGCAAATGGGAATATGGTAAGAAATGAGTTTGAGTAGGGTGAGTATTTTGAAGGGTTGTTATATATGTCCAAGGATAGGGTGACAGATGTGCGATGTTATGGATGTAGAATTATGTGAAATTTGAGAGCCATGGGAAGTGATTAGGTAATAAGCAAAGAGGTGGTGAATACTTTGCAAGATAAAGTGCGACAAAGTGGCTGGATTGGATGAGATTTAATTTCTTAAGAATAGGAGTGATTGTATTTGTAATTGGTTTGTTTGGATTTACAGTGTATGTGTGCCTTATGTTGAGAGTTGACAAAATGCCCATATAGTACCACTATATAAATGCAAGGGGTGCAAAAGTGAATGTTCAAATTACAGAGGCATAAGTTTGTTGAGAGTGTACCAGGTAAGTTGCATGGAGAAGTCATGATTGAAAGAGTGGTGTCATGCTCAGAGTTTCAGATTGGGAAGGAACAATGTACCTCCAGAAGCAGGGTAGGTGTTGGTCAGATGTTTGCTTTAAAGAATGTGTGAGAAATACTTAAACAAAATGACTTTTGATTGCATTTATGGATATGTAGAAAGATTGTGGAAGTTGTTGCAAATATGTGGTATGGGAGGAAATTTGCTAAAAGCAGTGAAGAGGTTTTAATTAAGAGAGTAAGGCACTTGTATGAGTAGGAATAAAGGAGGATCATTGGTTCCAGGTGAGGGTGGGTCTGCATCTGGGCAATGTAATGTCACCAGGGCTGTTTGATTTGTTTATGGATGGGATAATGGAGATGAATGCAAGGGCCTTGGAGAGAGGAGAAGGTATACAGTCTGCTGGGGTAGGGGATGTGGGAGATGAGTTGGTTGTTGTTTGCAGATGACATGGCACCACAGACAACTTTGAGTGAGTAAAAGTAGAAGCTGGTGTCTGAGTTTGGGAGTGTGTGTGAAAGGAGAAAGTTGAGAATAAGTGTGAACAGAGGCAAAGTTATTAGGTTTAGCAGTAAAGAGAGATAGGTTCTTTAGAGTGTGAGTTTGAAATGAGAGAACTTGGGCAGAGTGGAGTTTTTTAGATATATGAGAGTGGATATGGCAGTAAATCAAACCACGGGAAGCTGAAGTAAGCCAAAGGGTTGAAGAGGGTTCTTAAGAGGAATTTGTTGATGTTGCAATCCAAGGTAGGGGTAACTTAATTTTCTTTACACTTGAAGTGCTTGTATTTCGTACACAAATTAGACAATATAATTGTCATGAACATAATGATTTTAGGCTTCAGATTTTAAATAAAATGACTGGATATTATTAAAGCTCTAGATCTAGAGACTTTGGAAGAATTTGATCAGACCATGCATGTAGGATCAATTGTCACATGTGGATCATCATTTATGTAACTGGCTGGAGTATTCTGAGAAAAAAACAATAGCTATTTGTCCATTCAAGAAGTTGGCTGTGGAATTTGATTTGAGCTTGGTAGTCTTTCATATCGCAAAATGTACCTTTTTGTTAGGCAAAGGAAGAGGTCAGGCTCTTCAGAAGTTTTTTAAAGCAGGATTTAGAGAAATGCAGAATGATTCCCCAGCTCGATCAGAAACCAAAGTAAGCAAATGAAACTTAAAAAGTTGACCTTGATATACAAAGATGTATCTTAATGATGATTGGTTCAATAAAATAATGCTAAACATCACATACCTCATCCCAGATTATTAAAACATACCCCTTCCCTTCTCTCACTCTGCTCTAAAGTAATGACACTGCAGAAGAATATGGAGAGTGCCTCTATGAATACAGTCTTAGAAAAGAATTAAAGATGGTCATGATTTTTCATTTTGAGATTGCTCTAAAAATTTTTTGAACTGAAATGAATTAACCTTTTTTATTAGATTATTGTCTTAGCCAAAAACCTTGGTGTGATTCCTTTATTTAACTTTGGATACAACTTATTGGTTGAGTGGATACCCCAAAGCCATTGGTTTTCCACTGATTTAAAGGTAAGTTAATGTTTTTATTTTCCTCAACAATACTTTCTTTGACACTTTTAAGGTAAGTTAATGTTTTTATTTTACTCAACAAGACTTTTTTTAGTACCATTGGCCTCACTTTCTCTGTGTTATCTATCTGAATCTCTCATGCCATGTATATATTCATCATGTCCATTCGGTTTGGTTGAAACTTTCCGGTTTACGTTGTCTTAACTTCGTCCTGTAGCTTAAACTTATGGCTTCTTTCAAAGCCATTCATATTCCTCTCGCCATCTCCTTTTATCAGTCTTCTTTTAAGCTGTTGTTGTAGCAGTATTAAATCTTATACTCTTCACATCTGAATTTTTCCTGGTTTCCCTTTATGAACCTTTTCTAACCCTCATATATTAATATCCCTTTGATGTGTATTAACGGTCCTATTTTTAGGTGAAACTTTTCCAGCTTATGTTGTTATTCTCTTATTGAATTCTTTTTTCAGTTGAATTTCTCTTGCTTTTAATTGCCTCGCATCTCTTGCTCCTGTCCAAATCCCTCCTGGCTCTCAAGTCTCATTCTCTTTCACCTCACACTCTTAGGACTTAAATCCATAATACTTCCTCCTTCAGATGTTTCATATCCCTCATCCACAGTCCCTCCTAGTTTGTCAACCCTGTGTACCCTTTACATCTTCAGACTGAGGATTTTTGTACTTTCAAAGCTTCCAAAATTGTGCAGATTAAGTGAAGGGTTGTACAGTTTTTAAACTGCAGTCATGTTTCATGCCTTTCTTCTCATTTATTTCAGTAGAGTTAAATTCCAAGTGATTTCAATTGAAAGAGGAAATAATATGAATGCTATGTTGCTGTATGGCAAATAGATATTGTTGAGTTTGTTAAAATTAATTGATTGCAGTTTTGATAGTAGATACCAGCACTGTTAAGATTTTTTTTCCATACTCTTTATTGATTGATGATGTTTGATGGCAGTTTGGTTTTATGCAAGTTACTTATTTGTATACGTGAAAGGGAACACTGGAACTTCACATCCTTCGCGGTTTTCTAACTTCTGCCTTTTATTTGTCAGCCCTCCATGGCTTTGCATCATAGAACCCATCTAGCTCACTTGAAGAACACCCTTCTGTCATTCTAACCTTATCCCCTCCATGATAACTAATTGTTATTTGTTCCATTTCACCCCTGCCAGATACTTTTGGCTTTAGACAAATCTGAGCCCTAATACTTCAAGTCTTTCAGTCACAGCCTATTTTATTTCGCTCCTTAAGCATTTCATCTATCATGGCATGTGCAATGCATGAGTTGCTTGTAGAATTTGGCTGTGCTTTTTTTTTCAGTTGTATACCTGTTTCTTAGTTACAGTGTAAGGGAAATTTTTTGTGATGTGCTTTTTAGGTGATTTGGGCTTAATTGCAGCTTTTAGGGTTGTGAACTGTATCTTGTTAATGATGTTAAAGTATATAGTATAAGTAGATAATAAAATAGTAATAGTTTAGACTGGTTTAGTTTTACTGCTTATGCATCAGCGAGGTAGTGCTAGGAAACACAAAGAATGACCCATCCACTCGTATACACATATATATGCACATAAATGCCCACACATGCACATATACATATATATACATATCAACATATACACATATACATACATGTACATAAACATACACAGACATATGCAAATGTACACATGCACATATTCATACTTGCTGGCCTTCATCCGTTCCTGGTGTTACACTGCCCCACATGGAACAGCATCATTACCCTCTGCTTCAGCGAGGTAGCGTTAGGAAAACAGACATAAAAAGGTGACATTCATTCACACTCAGTCTCTAGCTGTCGTGTGATGCACCAAAACCACAGCTTCCTATCCACATCCAGGCCCCACATGGTTTACTTCAGACGCTTCACATGCCCTTGTTCAGTCCATTGACAGCATGTCAACCCCAGTATACCACATTGTTCCATTTCACTCTATCCTTTGCATGCCTCTCACCCTATTGTATATTTAGGCCCTGATCGCTCAAATCTTTTTCACTCCATCCTTCCACCTCCAGTTATGATGCTTTATTTTGTTTGTTTAAAGAAATATGTTGTTTAAAAAGGTAACATTTTCTTTCAGTGGTGAATTGAGTGGTGTACCATCTGTGACAGATGATACTACTAGTGAAGCACCTCAGCGTATGACTCCAGTGCAGTTTGGCAGACCACACATTGGTGCTCGATTCACACCAGGTGGTCAGCTGGTTATGGTGCTGCCAAAGGACCCAAGGGATGGGGAGAAGGCCTTGGTACAATTGCGAGATGTACAAAAGATGCTATGCTTAGATCCTATTGAAGATAAGATTGTTCAACGGTTGAAGAATTATCCAGGTCCACTTACATTGTAAGTATATTTTGAAGTTGTGCATGTTGACTAATGATTATTTAATCTTTGTCTTTTGTATTTTCTTTGATGCCCTTTCTGTGATGAAGATAATTTATTCTTATATGGTGTAAGGTTTACTGACAGGCAACCAGTTCAGAGATATATATCTAACTTTGTATAGGATCCTGGCTGGCAGTTTGAGCATAAAGAGGCAAATTTGAAATTGGTTGAAGAGAGGACTAATTGATTTTTAACTTGATTTTTATAACTATTCACTGCAGGTGGGGTATATATGTGAAATATTTTGTCTGTTCATAGTGGTTGGAGGGTATGCATCATTGGATGTTGAATCAGCCTTGAATACAGAAATAGTTAACTAAAATTTAAGCTATGTTTTTATCATGAAAAGTTGAAACCACATAAGAATACAAAAACAAACAAGAAACAAGAGATATATTCCTTAATTTACCCAAGGAGAAATAAGATTGTTTGTGAAAGTGTATCTAGTTAGTTAATTATCTTATTACTGCTTTTAATTTTGTGCTGATATAGAAATTTATTTGGTTTGTAATTTTCAAACTCTTTCCCAGGTCAGATATTCATAAGGATGTGGTGGTCAAATACTGTGAGCAGCAGGTTGCTGACGCAACTAGAAACCCAGCCATATCAGACAAGGAGTCAGTCATTCTGATTTGGGAGTATCTAGCACTGTTGGTTAAGCAAAATGGGAAACTTTATGGTAGTGATGTTGCTGGTCTTTTGTTAAAACAACAGGAAGTAAATGCTTTACCTCATCTCAATAGAGTAAACATAACACATGAAGATGACCTTCAAAGTCTTCCACCTGACAGCAGCCCACAGGATGAAGGTATTGACCTTCAGTCTCAGACAGTGGCTTCAACACTAATAAGAGATGAGGCTTTACTTCTCAAGAAGTTTAGAGAATATCTTTGTTTGGGTCGTAAACGAGAAGCTGTGGACTATGCAATGCGAGAAGGTTTGTGGGGTCATGCGCTTGCTCTGTCATACAAGATGGACACTACTACTCACACCCGTGTGCTAGCTGCATTTTCTAGTTCTGTCCCACGGACTGATGTCTTGTTGACGCTGTTTCAACAGCTTTCTGGGAAAAAGCCAGATATCACTAAGGTAAGATATTTTGCTTTTCAGTTAGATGTTGTATACTGAATTCCCGCTTCCTCTTTCCTAATCATCTCTTTGGGAGCAGCTGAGTGAGTGTGTTAGTACTTTTGATGCACAAGACTGGGTTATAGTGATGGGTGATTTGAATGCAAAGGTGAGTAATGTGGCAGTTGAGGGAATAATTGGTGTACATGGAGTGTTCAGTGTTGTAAACAGAAATGGTGAAGCGCTTGTAGATTTATGTGCTGAAAAAGGACTGGTGATTGGAAATACCTGGTTTAAAAATTGAGATATACGTAAGTATACGTATGTAAGTAGGAGAGATGGCCAGAGAGCGTCATTGGATTACGTGCTAATTGATAGGCACGCGAAAGAGAGACTTTTGGATGTTAATGTGCTGAGAGGTGCAACTGGAGGGATGTCTGATCATTATCTTGTGGAGGCAAAGGTGTAGATTTGTAGAGGTAATCACTTTTAACTTACTAGAAAAACTTTCACACTTCCTAGATGCCATAGATAAAGCAGGAGAGCCTTTGAAAATAATTGATGAAACTTGTAATTTAGAGATATAATGATGCTATGTTGAGAGGCATTGTGGTGCAAAACTCTGTGAGGTTGAAATGCATTTTTATGCTATGCTGGGACTGGCTTTATTGTTTTAAAAGAAATGCAGCTCATGAAGAATTCTTTTTATTAAGAAAATTTACTACACTTGCAGGACATGGTGACTTTTTTGCTCCTTTCATAAAGGAACTCTACAACTCATATTTTTGGTGCTTTTCTAATCACTGTATGCCAGATGTTAGCAGTCATTTCTTGTTGTGTTTGATGATGATTTGAATAAAAAGAGAACTTCAAAAATCTACCCACGAGAAAAGATTTGGTGGGCTGAGGTCTAGTGGTCTAATTAGCCATAATACTTTTGATTAAGCTGTCCTTGAAGTATCAGATCTAAGTACAAAATTAGTTGGGATGGGTTGGTTGCATTTCTTTTTGAACACCCAGTGTTCTCTAATTCAGTCTCATCCTAGCTTTTTAGAAACTTCAAAAGTGCCTTGGTAGGGATTTTATTCCTTGGTACATGAATGGGTATTGGATGACATTTGATTGATTGTACATTCAAACCAAAGACTTGATAAATTTTTTTATTCTCTGTGTGATCAGTTGAGATGTGAAACAAAATTGAGTTGCATAGCTGTACTGTAAATTGTTCAGGCTACATGCTTGAAGAAATGTAATGTTTTTTCAAAATATATATTTACTCATCAAAATACATAGTCTTTTTGGAAATGTATTGACCACCACCTTCTTTTATGTAATACCCACTTTTTCTCCGTATTTTTCCAACTTTTTGTAAAATTAGTGTTGGACCTTGTTCTAACGTATCCTTTTGATATCTGATATACACATATGAAACAACTGCTTTTCCAAACTTCATGTAGTGTTCTGTCAAATGAATTTTGTCTTAGTGCATGTCCAAGAGAGAAACTTATTATATTTATTTGGTGCATCCTCAGAGCTACACACCACAACAATGGGGTGACTGGCGACAACATCTGGCAGTGATGATATCCAATCCAACAGGACATAAGCAGCGTGATCAGGCATCAATTGTAGCCTTAGGAGACACTTTATTTTCCCAAGGACAGTTGTATGCTGCTCATTTCTGTTATCTAATGGCTGAAGTTGAATGGGGTTCTTTTTCCAGCAAGGACTCGAAACTTGTCCTCATCGGATCTTCACATCAACTTCCATTCCAGGTAATTAGTCTGTTCATATTTTCAAATATGTATATTGTATTTTATTATACTTGGTCGCCGTTTCCTGCGTCCATGAGGTAGCATCAGGAAACAGATAAAGGTTAACCCATCTACTCACACACACACACACACACACACACACACACACACACACACACACACACACACACTGTTCGCTGATGATACAGTGCTAGTGGCTGATTCGGGTGAGAAACTGCAGAAGCTGGTGACTGAGTTTGGTAAAGTGTGTGAAAGAAGAAAGCTGAGAGTAAATATGAATAAGAGCAAGGTTATTATGTACAGTAGGGTTGAGAGACAAGTCCATTGGGAGGTAAGTTTGAATGTAGAAAAACTGGAGGAAGTTTAGTGTTTTAGATATCTGGGAGTGGATTTGGCAGCAGATGGAACCATGGAAACGGAAGAAAGTCACAGGGTGGGGGAGGGGGCGAAGGTTCTGGGAGCATTGAAGAATGTGTGGAAGGTGAGAACATTATCTCAGAAAGCAAAAATGGGTATGTTTGAAGGAATAGTGGTTCCAACAATGTTATATGGTTGCGAGGAGAGGGCTGTAGATAGGGTTGTGCTGAAGAGGGTGGATGTGTTGGAAATTAGATGTTTGAGGACAATATGTGGTGTGAGGTGGTTTGATTGAGGAAGTAATGTAAGGGTAAGAGAGATGTGTGGAAATAAAAAGAGTGTGGGTGAGAGAGCAGAAGAGGGTGTTTTGAAATGGTTTGGTCACATGGAGAGAATGAGTGAGGAAAGATTGACCAAAAAGATATGTGTGTCAGAGGTGGAGGGAATGAGGAGAAGTGGGAGACCAAATTGGAAGTGGAAAGATGGAGTGAAAAAGCTTTTGAGTGATTGGGGCCTGAACATGCAGGAGGGTGAAAGGCGTGCAAGGAATAGAGTGAATTGGAACAATGTGGTATACCGGGGTCGATATGCTATCATTGGATTGAACCAGGGCATGTGAAGCGTCTAGGGTAAACCATGGAAAGTTCTGTGGGGCCTGGATGTGGAAAGGGAGCTGTGGTTTCGGTGCATTATTACATGACAGCTAGAGACTGAGTGTGAACGAATGGGGCCTTTGTTTTTTCCTAGCGCTACCTCGCACACATGAGGGTGGAGGGGGTTGTTATTCCATGTGTGGCGAGGTGGCGGTGGGAATAGATAAAGGCAGACAGTATGAATTATGTACATGTGTATATATGTATATGTCTGTGTGTGTATATATATGTGTACATTGAGATGTATAGGTATGTATATTTGCATGTGTGGACGTGTATGTATATACGTGTGTATGTGGGTGGGTTGGGTCATTCTTTCGTCTGTTTCCTTGGGGTACCTCGCTAACTTGGGAGACAGCGACAAAGCAAAATAAATAAAAAATAAATATATATATATATACACCTGTACATATTCATACTTGCTTGCCTCCATCCATTCATGGCACTACCCACCTCACAGGAAACTGCATCACTACCCTCTGCTTCAGCGAGGTAGTGCTAGGAAAAGAGACAAAAAGACTACCTTTGTTCACACTGAGTCTCTAATGTAGTAATGAGTTTTTATTAAGAGAGTGAAGCATAATACAGCTGTAAAGCTGAAAACATTGCACTAATGTTGCCCTCTGCCTGTGACCTGTTGAGGGTAAGAAGCAGCACTGGAGTTCACCAGTTATGGAGATTCATTTCCCATGGTCACTCCCTCAAGGGAGTTCTCAAAGGGAACATGTGTCAGAGATATAGGTAGATAGATAGATAGATACAGTAAAGCTTGTGTGAAAGTAGGGAAAGAGGAGGAGGAATGGTTCTTGGTGAAGGAGGGCCAGTGGCAGAGGTGTGTGATGTCATCATGGCTTTTTATTTTGTTTGTGGATTCATATGAGAGAACTTTGTTGGTGATAGGAAGAGATTGTTGAGGGATGGAAAAAGAAAGGTTTCCTGGGGAGATCTTTGAAGAGCTTAATGATTTTGTAGGTAAAGCCTTGGTAAATGTTTTTGGCTTGGAGCCAGCTGTTAAGTTTGCAGACCAATTTTTGTTGTTTTTGTGGAGGGAGGTGTCAGTTATCTTTTGTATGAGGATGTGTCATGATTATGTGTCAGATGCTTTTTTGATATTTATTGTCACAAGTGTTATGTGGGAGTGGGGTTGTGGATGGTTGAAGCATAGACAGGATGTGTTGTTGGAGGTTTGTTTACTGGTGAGTGATTAGTTATGAAGTAATGGGGATGAGAGTGGATTACTTTGTATATTTCAGTTTTTTCATATTCTTATCAGGTTACAAATGCTTGAGAGTTGTAATTGACAAACTAGATTAATGCAAGGATTTATGAAGCCTTTCTGCATTTCAGCTCTTTTGAGATTTAAGTGATCTGTTAATACCATTCTGCAGTAATAGTCTCATTTGCAGTAAGCCACATGGTAACTTAATAATTGCTGGTTTATATTGTTACTTCTAACTTTGTGTTTTCATATACTTTTATTCATTTTTCTCATTAGATTATTATATTTGAACATTTTATCTCACAGGCCTTTGCTACTAATGAAGCAATACAGTGTACCGAAGTGTATGAATATGCTCGGTCCCTTGACAGCAGCAACCCAGTATTGGAAACATTCCAGCCGTACAAACTTATTTATGCACTTAGGCTAACAGAATATGGTTTCCCAGCTGAGGCCCTAAGGTAATCTACTATTTCCAAATTTGTAAAGTGAAAGAAATTCTTATCATGGAATGTTGATTTTGAAATAAACTACATAATTGAATTTTCTCGTGATTCTTTATATGAATCTTTTTTTGGATCAAGGAAGAGTTCCATGCATTTATTGATTCTGTCCAAGAAATCTTGTGATCATTTTTATATATATGATATACAGAACATGCAACAATTTGTTAGATATGAATTCATGTTAATTCCATAACCAGGTTTTGTGTGATTTTCTGATGAGCCAGTAATGTATTAAGATTGCAGCTAATGCCTGAATGTGATGACACTAAATGATTACATGGGAAAGAGGATTACATTTTCTATACATTTATTTCACCATTTCAGCAGAAAGTAGGGTATTTCTTATAATTTGCTCCAAATATTGTAATCACCAGTCATGCCAAAATTGAGTGATTTTATCCGAATGAAGTATAAATGATATATGTACATGTGTATATATGTATATGTATGTATATATGTTGATATGTATTTGTATGTATGTGTGCGTGTATGGGCATTTATGTATATATACATGTGCATATATACCATCAGCTTGGTTTGCTGTGCTTCTGCAGCATTGCTGCAGCCAAGAATTATTACCCTATATTTGGAATCCTTACCTTCAGATGGAGACTCCTCAATATCTTGGTTGGGCAAGGGTTTTTTGTGGCATACTATGTTAGTACAGGGCATATTCATCAGCATTATGCGCTTGTTTTGGGATATAAGAAATTAACAGGATTGTTAATTGTCTCGGCTGCAGTGTAAACAGATTTTGTTGCCTTAGCACTGCAAACAGTGCTGCCGTAGTGGCAGATCCACAAACTAATAGCGGTAGATTCAAAATGTGACAGACCACAGAGTGCTTGAGTAGAGAGGTACAACCTGTATATTTGTGTGTGTGTGTGTGTGTGTGTGTATATATATATATATGTGTGTGTGTGTGTGTATATATGTGTGTGTGTGTGTGTGTGTATATATGTGTGTGTGTGTGTGTGTATGTATGTGTGTGTGTGTGCATGTGTGCACTTAACACTTGTGCACCTGTGAGAAAGATGGTCTCTACTTTGGTCTTTCTGAGAAACCTTTCATTGGAGGAAATCAAGAAAAAGGGTCTTTAGCATTTTTTCCATTGTCGTCGGATTACACCTTAGTTTAGATGTTGCAGATCTTCCTAATGTGTCTCTAGGGATGCCTCATTTGGGAGAAATGTATTTCAATGTACCTCCAACTCATCATTGAAGGTATTTGATTTTTTTTTATCTTATGTCAAAGATTTTTTTTTTTTTTTTTGTAATCCTTTTTCGTGTGGATATGTTCTGTTCGTAGGACAGACTTCAGAGTAGGGAAAAGTAGGTTTTAGCAGTTGAAAGCCTTTTCTCTTCAATGTGGTGTCTTGCTGGCATGTTTTCTTTGTTTTCTTCCTTGCTCTGCCTTCCTGTCCTTTTTATGGAAAACCTTCTCCCTGTACTTTATGTGACTTTCTTTTACGGTGGTTCTTTTTGTGACTGCTTATTTGGTAGTTCCTGTGATGTACAAAATGCTTCCCCAGGTAGAGTGAAAGTGAGTTAGTATGTGACATTGGATTGCTAGTGGTCTCTTATTGGCCTAGGATAGACCCATAATGAGCCAGCAGCTGTTATCACATTTGTATGGTTTGCTAAAGGGGAAAGAAGGTTGGTGCCTCTTCACCAGTAGTCATGAGAGTTAGAAGGTCGTGTCTCATATATTCCAAAGTAGAAATCTTATGCTTGTGGGACAACACCTTAGAAAGAAAAGGTTTTTCAATTTCCTGAAACTCCATTTCTTATGAATTAGATTTCCATCTATAGTGAGGTGAATTTTTGTGATCATTGCTAATTCATTTAGACTACATGTATAAATGCTGTGATTGTCTTGCAGATACTGTGAGGTGATCACTCAGTTGGTACAGAAGATGCCAGCAGCATATCAGGGTGACTTCCTTTCTCATGTGTATGACCTAGCTTCACGTCTTAAGTACCATGACCTTCACTATCAGATGTGCCAGGGAGAAGTATCAGAAATGCCAGATCCCCAGTGGCTTACTAATCTGCAAAGCATTGTGAATGCAGCAAAAGCCCGTGCGGCTCAGGTAGCTGCAGCAGAAGATGAACATCGAGCTCAGCAGTCTCAAGACCACTTAGTAGTTAAGGATTCCTACTATGGCGTAGCTGGTGCACCTGATTCTAATCAGCAAGTTCCTTATTCAGCTGTAGAGTCTTATCAGACTAACTACATTACATCAAATAATTCTTATCACAGTTTGAATGCTACAACTAATTCTTACTCACAAAGTCATGCTGTAACAACAGATTCATATCCAGAACAAACATACTCTGCAGATGCATTAGATGGAGTATGTCAAAACCAGTATCCAACCAGTCACCAAGCAGCCTTTCAGTTACCAAGTGATGGAGTGGGTGCTCCGCTGAGCTCCAGTGAAGCTAGCCAAGCAAATGAAATGATGGCTTGTTCAAAGGTTTGTTAATTCATGACAACACACTAGTTGATGTATGATAAAATTTAGTCTGTGACTTTTCTTGCACCATTTGTAGTCCACTCCCCCTTTTTCTGTATGTAATGATCTGTCTGTACTGTAAGAGGAGGGAGGTTTACACTTATAGGGTCCCATCTCCTAAACATTTTCTTTTATCTTACTTCTGTCCTCATTCAGCATATTCCATTCATTCACCACTTTACTATAAAAGTACATCTTTACATCTTTTTCAGCAATTATCCTACATAGTTTCATTATATGTCCTCTTGTTGTTATCTCCCCACTTCTCTCGAAGAATTGTTCTTTATTGTTATAGGTCCTGTTAAAAATTAAGGGTTGTGATCAGGTCACTTCTCTCTTACATGGTGGGCTGATGTAAGGCCTCCAGTCTTTCCCAGTAACTGTCTTTGTTGCTTTCCTCTGGACTTACACTTTTGGGTCTTACCAGGTACACTCAACAGACTTGTCTTTTAGTAATACTGCCATTCACTTTTGCCCTTTCCTTTATATAATGGCACTATACAGGCACCTCATTTTAAGCCATACATATATTGAACATCCTGACTAACTGATCAACACTGTTGTCATCCTCCTTGAGAAATTCAACTGCAGTCTTATTAACTCCAGCCTTTTTGCCACACTGCATCTTCCCCAGAAGTTTTACCGTCTTTTCTTTTTTTCACCAGTCCATTTGCCATGACTCTTGCACTGCATTCGTTTAAAAGTGATTCACTGTATGGTGATTTCACAGAATTGTGTTTTCTAGGAAGATGCTCTCATCAGTAAGCAGGAATCAGGTTTACCTTCAATACACATTCTTTTTCTGTTTCTGTTGTTCTCATAAGTGTACATACTACCTCCCACATGCTGTACTTTTAACCCTTTAGCCATGAGCATTAACTCAAGTTGATGTATAGATCATTGCAGTTCACTGTGAAAAGCAGCATAAGTGAGTGGCTAATAAAAAACATTGAATATTCCATGTGGTTGGTCGGTACTTCCATGGTCAGAATATGACAATGGGAACCCAGGTTATTTTAGTTTCTGCTCATGCTTGAGTTTAAACCTCCCAGGCTCAACAGTAACTGATTAATCATCTCATACCAATCTTATACAGTATTGCTTTCTATGTTTTATTTTTTACATATTAAAAACTAATTTAGGTAAGTTATGGATGTCATGTCGACACCACTAGTGCCCAGTAAGTGTTGCCATGTGTCCTTGGCAGTTTTTTTTCAATTATAAACAGAAGTCCAGATCATGGCTGGGCTTGAATTGAAATGTGGGGTTGTTAATGAAAAGGAAAAGAAGAGACAAAGTAAAGTACTTATGAATTTTGGAGGAAGTGAAAAGCCAATCTTTTGAAATGTGCCAGGTCATAGCTGATGGGAAAGACATGAGGGGGTAGAGAGTCTCAAAGCTTTAAGGTGTAGGGAAAGAAACGGTCATCAAAAGAGCCCACCCTTGAGTTGCCAACGACCACACAGTAATCATGTGATGCAACAGGTTGCTGAGTATTGCATGGTCTAGCTAGTGATTGGGGCACACAGCAGCCAACTCTTAGGAGCAAAAGCCAAAGTAATACTATAACAGTGAAAGTAAACCAACATTGAAGCACTGGGCAAGTGGGTCAGCTTTTAAAGTTAGCCTGGGAGTGTTAGTAAGTCAGACCACTTTTGACTCATCTCTGTCAAGGAAGGTTGCAGAGCTAGAGCTATCCCAGATGTGAGAGCAGTGCTCTTCACAAGGATGGATCAGTCCACTATATAAATGGAGCAGCTTTTTAGGTAGAAACGAGATTTACACACCTAACTAGGCCATTCGATTTCTTAGAAGCAAACAGAGGCAGACTTTGCTATTTCCTTAATGTGGGATTTCCATGATACAGTATAGGTCCCATCCAAAACAATGACTCATTCATCAGCTGACTTTGATGTCACCTCCTGTAGAGTGATTCATTTATTGCTTATTCTTGTTTTCCTTTTTCTTTCATAATTTAAGTAAGTTATGTATGGTATGATAAGATATGCTCTGTAAGTGTATGTTATTTATTATAGTGCAAAAATAAAGATATGCAGTGATGGCATGTGTTGTTGATTAATGCACAGGAGTTAGCAACTGGAGGCTGTATAGCATTCACATTGATTTTTTCTGAATCCCTCATTGTGTGTTTTGTTCTGAAGGTATGGTGTATTATAATGTGCAAATTCTGTTTTTCCTCCAGCCCTGACAATTGTTTCTTTGTAAGTGTAAGGAGCAGGAAATTGGTTACATTTGAGGAAGTTTATGCCATCCTACAGGCATCAGGTCTTGAATACTGTACATTATTTTAATTTATCTTGATATTTTTTCTTTCCTATCAGATTTTTTGTTTTTAAGAAATATCAATTTCAAATATGGAAACTTTATGGTTTTGACTTGATTAAAAAAGTAGGTAAAAAAAGAGGACTGGTACAATTTTTATACTTTATTGGAGAACTTACACTTCTTGGGAATGCAGCTAGAAATTAATTCCACTGCCAGAAGGTTAAGCAGTGCTTCCCTAAAAACCTTTGATTTCCTCCTCTTCCATTCCTCAAGTTCATTTACTGTTACCTTATGCCATTCTTCTTTCAGTGTCCTCTGGTGTCTGTGCACACAGGCAACTTTTTCAAGTTTGCTCACTCACATTTTCATGTGTATACAGTTTCCTCTTTTCCTAAAGCCACCCCCAAGTTTCACAGTTGCCTCCATCGGGAAGTGACCAGACATTCCACTGTTGCCCCTCTTAACACATTGCTTTTGCATGCCCATCAGTTAGCATGTAATTCATTAACACTTGTTGACCCCAACCCCACTAACCCACATACACTTATGTATGCAACTTTTTATAAACTGTATTCCCATTCACTGTTCCTCTTTCTGCACAGAGCTCAGCAAGCTTTTTCCCACTTTCATTTACAAAAGGGAGCCCATGCTCTTGGTTGACAAATCAGCCACCTTTCAGATCCTCTAGCTTTGAGAACTAATCATTATCATTAAAACTGTGAAAGTGCACTCTCATGATCTTTCAAAATGCCTTCATTAATTCACTTCTTTCACTACTAGGTATTTAAGCAATAACTATCATTGAAATCCAGATCACCCTTCACCTCACTTCCTTGCACTTTTCAATGGAATTCTGTAGCTCATTCCTCATCACAAGTGCCACCCATTGATCCTGTACTCCTAGAACATTAGTGAACCACTTTTTCCTCTTTTCCTCCAACTTTGTCTTGCTCAGAGTCATGTCATCCAGATTTTTCTAATCAAACATTGCACATCCTCCCTTCTTTTCATCCAGGTTACAGTTATGCACATTCAGACAGCTTAGCCTGGGATTTTGAGGAAAAGTCTTCATTTGGCTCCTTCTTTCTGCTTCTGCTTTTAGAAGGTGATGTAATAAGATATGAGAATTTCCAGCCTCCCACTTGTGTGTTAGTTATCTCATGTTACAGACAGTACATACATGGGTAGCCTTCTTACTCCCTATCATTAAGGATACGCAGCATACCTAATTACTATAGTTATTGTATTTTTTAAGTTTTACTTATATTTATTATAATTTACAAGGTATATTAAAATCAATTTAAGAAACATTATTAGATGTAAAGAGTGTTTATCACTGGGATTAGGGGAGATAGAATACTGTCCACACATCTGTGTGTTGTAGAAGGGGATGAAGAGGGACAGGAATAGGAGACTGGAAATCATTCCCTTCTGTATTACCATCCAAAAGAAGGAACAGAGGCAGGAGCCAAATGAGGAGGGTTTTTCCTGTAAGTTCATTCATTTGTTCTAGATGATTTCTTTCTTGCAAGGTAAATAATGAATACGTGAAAGAGAAAGATAAAGACTTAAGGTAATGAAAGTTTTTGTTTATATTATTGTGATTGGAAATTTATTGTATATTTTCTTTCATATACTATTTCTATTTGAAGATTATTGACAAAATATAGTGAGAGCATGTACTGTTATAGTCAGTCAGTACTCATTAAATACTCTGTACTTATTCATCTGCAGGAAGGTGCATCATTAAGTGGTGAAGTTCCTGTAATGCAACAACCTCCTCAGGATCAATCTCAGTACTCTTATAGTGGTGGATACTGGCCAGAATACTCTCAGCAGGACCCTACTGCTTCATCTTATATGCAGACTTATCCCTCTGTTACTGCACACAGTAGTCTTCCACCCACATCTGGTCAGTATTATGATGAATTATTATATTAAGATTAGGTTTTTCAGATGAAATAGGGTAGCCAGACTTATTTTGCCACTCAGTAAATCTGCATGGTAAAAAGTACACTAGTACTGAATGATATAGGGGCATATAACTTTCTCCTACTTGGGAAACTTTTGAAAATGGTATACTGGTTCAGTATCAGAAAAATTGAGAAAGATAAGACTTTAATGAGGCAGTGGCCAGAAACTTCTTTTGTAAGAAAACAAGGACTGTAGCTTCACAGTGCCTTTGTCTACAGTAAAATACAACTCCACAGTGAAGGACTTTATGGGAAAAAGTATATGTGTTGAAGCTCCCTTTTTTTTGCAGAACCTCATATATTCTTGGTCCAAATTGCTGCCTGTGAAAACAGTATCAGATCAGCTTTAGATGATTTTTTCATTCATGAAGGAAGCTGTAATCTTGTGAAATGTTTAGTTATTGGAGAAGGAAATTGTATGTTTGTAAAACTTTCCTTACTTATCCTTTTGTGTGTGTGTTCTCTTTTTTTCTTCCGAAAGAAGGAACAGAGAAGGGGGCTAGGTGAGGATGTTCCCTCAGGGGCCCGGTCCTCTGTTCTTAACGCTACCTCGCTGGTGCGGGAAATGGCGAATAGTTTAAAAGAAAAAGATTTGTTTTGTTTTACATTGCAGCTATGCTGCATAGCGAGACCCAACTTTATTTTTAGTCTCTTACTTATGATATTTTATCCCTGGGGATAGGGGAGAAAGAGTATTTCCCATGTATTCCCTGCATGTTGTAAAAGGCAACTAAAAGGGGAGGGAATGGGGGACAGGAAATCCTCCCTTTCAGTTTTTACTTTTCCAAAAGAAGTAACAGAAAAGGGGGCAAAGTGAGGATTTTTCCTCTGAGGCTCAGTCCTCTGTTTTCAATGCTTCCTCTCTAATGTGAGAAATGGTGAACATGTATGATAAAACTTATATTTTGTTTTCCTTTGACATATCTAACTTTACAGCTCTAAATGCCTAAGAGTTGTACCTAGGTTTAAATGACTGTAATGTCTTGGCTTTAATTACTATTATTGTTTAAAGGGCTTAATTATTTTTGTTAATATTTCAGATATCTAATAGCCAAGCAAGGTGTGCTTGTCCTTCTTGAAGGCTTAGACTAAGATGGCTGAATGTGCTTGGATGAAACCAGGATGAGAAGGAAGAGCTAGGTATTATGTTTGGAGAGAGGAGCCTGGATGTTATAGATCCGAGGGAAAACAAGCTTAAGGAGAAGGACATTGGCATGCACAGTGCATCAGACTGGGGAGGACAGTGGCTTTGGGCATATGATGTGTGGACCAAGTGCTTGAAAATTTTGAGAAGTATTCAGAGAAAGCTATGGATTTGTATGTGGCATCTGTGGATCTGGATAAAGGGTATGATATAGTAGGGAGAGATTTATTGTGCATGGCATCATGAACATATGATGTGGAAGGAAAGCTACAATCAGTGTTTTTATTGAGAGAGTAAGGCATATGTGTAAATAGGATGCAAGGAGGATGAGTGGTTCCATGTGAAGGTGTGTCTGCATCATGTATGTTTAATCAGGTTATGGTTGGATGGTGAGGGAGATAATGTGAGGATCCTAGAGAGAGGGGAGTCTCAACAGCAAGTCAGTTGTTGTTTGTGGATGACATAGAAAACTGCAGAGGCTTGTGTGTGTGTTTAGGAAAGCATGTGAAAGGAGGAAGTTGATGTGAATGAAATTAAGGTTGTTATGTTTAACGGGGGGAGAGACAAGTTGTTTGGCATGTTAATGGAAAGAACATGGAGGAAGTGGAGTATTTTTGCTACCTGGAAGTGGACCTGACAGTGGATGGAACTAATAGAGCTGAAGTGAATCACTGGATAGGTGAGGGTGTAAAGGCTCAGGGTACATTGAGGAGTGTGTGGAATGAGAGATTACTGTCTGTGAGGACAAAGATGGATATGCTTGTTGGTATGGTAGTCCCATCAGTGCTGTATAGGTGTGAGTTGTGGGCCCTAGATACAAAGGTATAGAAGTCCCATCAGTGCTGTATGGGTGTGTGTTGTGGGCCCTAGATACAAAGGAATAGTAGAGGGTGGATGTGATGGAAATGAAAATCTCAAGGACAATATGTGGTTTGAGGAGGATTGATAGTGTAAAGAATTAAGTGCAAGTGAGAGGTGTTTCAGTAAACTGAGTATGATTTAGAAGGTGTAATGACATATGGAGACAAAAGGAGAGGATCAATGAAGAGAGGCTATTTAAGAGAATGTGTGTGTCAAAAGTGGTGCAAGAGCAAAGGGGAGGGGAAGGGGGAAACTAAGAAGGAGATGGAAGGATGGATTGAAAGAGACTTTTAGTTGTCAAACTCAAGCATACAGGAGGATGACATGTGGATATTGTAGAGCCTTTAGGAGCAATTTGGTATAGAGGGGAACATTCTGTTGCCTTTAAGTAGATTTTTTCATTGCATATTGAATATAATTGAGAGTTTCATTTGAAGTTCTGTTGTAAAACTGGATGGAATACATTATAGATGTAATGGAAAAGCTCCAAGAACTAAGATTTCTCCTCATTGGAAGAGGAGAGAGAAGGACAGGCATGGATGAAGCTTTCTAGGTTTTCAGTGAGACCAGCAATCTTGTTTGTGAACGGGTTTTTGAAATTAACAAGGAAAGATCAACAAAAGCATGAAATTGAATAAAAAAAACATGACAGGAAAAGTCTTAAGGATTAATTGTGTAGTGCTATTTAGAGTGATGGATGAAGGGAGTAAGCTCAAATGGTGACTGTGAATGCAGACATTGTACAGATATTAAAAGAGTTGTATTATGCTAAAGGCACCTTTAGAGGCAGGTCCTCAGTGGCTTATAACTTCTTCCCTGCACTTTACAAATAGATGATTACACAATCATTTTAGCTAAATGTTATTTATGTATACTAATTTTGTCTTTTAATCTTGGAACAGCTCCCAGTATGTACATAAGTTCACATAGTGAGGATTCAGGTTATTATTTCAATATCAGTTTAGTATTGTATATATTAGAGTTCAACATATGCTTGAAAATCTAAGCTTTAATGGCAGTATGGTATTGTATACTACACATATCTAAGATTGAGTGGAATACTAGATTGTAGAGTAAAACTTGGTTGATTTAGTAATATGTTAACTGTTTCATTTTTTCAATGTGCTCATTTTTTCGTTCATATAATAGTGCATGTATAATCTTTCCCTATACTATAAACTACTACAAAAGACCCAGAAACATTGCTTTGTGAATTTAGGGAATTTTGTCAGTTTTGGCTGTCACATAGATCAGGTGCTCATTTCATGTTAGCTAAAAGAAATAAATGTGTAAAGAGAGCCATCATAGCAAGGCATATGACAGAAAGTCTTTTAATTTTTCCTCCATAACCACTCTCCCAGCACTCACCCTCTCATTTACTTTTGAACCTTCTTGTAAACACGCTGTTTTTATCTCCTTAGGGTCCTTTAACTGTAGTCTTCTGCCACTTCTAATTGGGCATGCCCACACTATATATCTCCCCTCAAGAAATCAACTTTGGCACTTCTTTTTCATTTTTTTTTTTTTTTTTTTTTATACTTTGTCGCTGTCTCCCGCGTTTGCGAGGTAGCGCAAGGAAACAGACGAAAGAAATGGCCCAACCCCCCCCCATACACATGTATATACATACGTCCACACACGCAAATATACATACCTACACAGCTTTCCATGGTTTACCCCAGACGCTTCACATGCCTTGATTCAATCCACTGACAGCACGTCAACCCCGGTATACCACATCATATTGGTTCCAAAACCTTGCAAAACCGTTCATCATAAAGTCAGACCTGCCTTCATGAAAAGAAAGTGTGCTGATATGACATTTACTCTTGGTAAAAGGTCTTTATAAGATCGTTGACCAAGTGCATCTCCAATACTTCTATGATTTAACTTTTCCCCTCTAACCGATAAAGCTGCCCTTTTTTTATGTTGTTTTCCTCTAATATAACTGGATAATTTTGCATATAATCCTCAGCCTCCATCTTTTCCAACTGAAGCTTTTTCATTCCAATTATTTTCCATGTGAAAGCCTTCCTGTTACTTTCCCAGCTCGAAAAGGACAAGGCGTATGACCCAGATGGCATACCTCATCCAAGTCTTGAGGGAATGTAGCTCAGAGCAAACTTTGATCCTTTCTTCCAATGTCATTAATTTCTAAGAATCACAGCCTATATCTAAGAAAAGAGACCACTTTAACCCATCCAATTATCACCTCACTGCTTACACTCTTGGCACATCCAACATCTTTGAAGCTATCCTTAGCTTTCATTTTCTCAATTACTGAGACTCATTCCCTTCTTTCTTACCATCAAATGAATTTTGCAGTGCTAGGTTTACTATGATTTTTCATCACAACTTGGTGGTAAGCAAGACCAGGATCACTCATCATACATGTGGCTACAAATTGTAGTTGATGACAGGCTTATTCTTACAGATGTAAACAGGCAAGATAAATTAGATTTTTATACACTGACAGGATTAATTGGAGTGCAGTCATTAACTAGGAACCAAAGCTCTTATCAGCTGTACTTTAAGGCAAACCACATATATTGAAAAACCCTTTTATGATGGAACTCAGTGTATTGGAATTCAGCTTCCAGTGGACCCTTTGGTCCCATTGGACTAAGTTAGGGAAAAATTTCTTTACACAGCAAATTTAGTTTGGTAAGTTAATGACTCATCAGTCTAAATTTTGGATGTAATGGAAGTCTCTTAGTTCCTGACTTAGTCGACACAGTGTTTTTGTTCTGTCCACACATGCACAGATATATGCTGATTACAATACTTTATTGGTGTAATGTTATCTTTTGTAATTTTACTCCTCCAAAGATAATTTAGATAGAAATTTCAAAATGAAACAAAACATAGCGTGCCAGTCTGTGATAAGCACCTACTTGGTCACTGCATAAACAAACTTGGTTGATGCATTGACCAGGTGTTAGCTACATAATTAGCTAACAGTATAAACATCTTCATTTAGATATCTTCATCAGTGACTCTGTCATCTGAGAATTGTGAAATTGTTCAAGAAATATGAGGAAAAAAGTGAAATTTTTTTTTATACTTCTGACATGCTGGTATGTTATCTTAGCCAAGATTTTTAGCCATGGTTTTGGGCTTGATTGTTAGAGAAACACCCGATTGTGAATACTAGGCACCTGCTATAGCTCAGAATATTGTCTATACTGAGATTTTTGCATTTTGTATTGCAACTATGGATTTTGTTGGCTCTCTGTATGTAGAATCTACTCTGTGATGAATAGTAGTTTAATGAACAGGTAGTACTTTAGGTAGTTGGTAAATATTCAGGTAGTGTATAAAACATTAGGTTAATAAACAGGTAGTATATTATTGTTACAATTCCTTCCTCTCTCTCTCTCTCTCTCTCTCTCTCTCTCTCTCTCTCTCTCTCATACTGATAGTACAGTACAATTTATACAGTAGTATATAGGGCTAATGGTCTCTTTTGTTATTATTCTTGTATTAATGATTAAATAAGGTTTGAAGATTTTTATTACTCAATTTTAGATAAATATGTATTCAAGATTCAAAATTCTAGGATAGAAAGGTTTAGTACTTGGGTGAACGAACTGATTCCATAATTTGGCAGTTATGTGGTAGTGAAATTCTGGTAATTGATCTATTTTTATATGGGGGAAAGGTGCACTTTATTCTTTTGTGATATTGGAACATGTTTTTATCAATATTGAAGAGCAGTCTGTTTATTCACTGTTATTGTAAATTTACAGAAGGAAGTGGAGATCAGAGGTCTTGCAATGTTCCATCTATATCACAACCAAATAGCTTTAGCAACTGTCAACCAAGCCAACAGTCATATCAGCCTTGGGATCAGCAGCAGCAGCAAGAAAATACAGATATGTATGGTCATATGTCATCCAGATCTCCAGAACTCACAGACTCGGAACCTAGCACCCAGACTGAACGAACACCAGAAGAGGAGGCATATTGGGCAGAAATGACTGGCAAGAAGGTGAGAGAGGAGTAGTGTGTTGGGTTTGAGTACTGGATTATAATTTATGAGCATCAGAAAACTCTTCCTTTTATGGTTGTCAAATGTTTATCTCCCAGAGGCCTAATATGATTTATCACCAAGGATTTTGCCCTCATTGACCATCATAGTGTTTATGAAGCTGGCTAATGCTTGTTCATAGAGATCCAACAACCATACAGCATCCTACCCAGGTCTGTGACATCAGTGATGCAGGGCTATGACTAGTTTCTCTTGGCCACCAACCCACACAATCACTAATTCTGACTTCCTTTGTGTATTACTATTGACTGTTGTTCCTGTCTTTCATCAGTTTATGTTATATTCACCGTATGACTGTCACTTCAGACCTTATATCAAATCTGTATGCCAATACTTTGTTTTTGGAGATATGTATCGTAAGTACTTTATGTTTTATTTTATCAACTTTTAATAAAGTTTGTGTAGATGGCAGTCTGTTGGAGTAATGATTGATGTTACATTTGCATATCATAATCTTTGATGTGCATTTTTTCATCACTTAGATTTGGCGGGCTTGTCCTTGTAGCAATTAACGCCTCATATGTAACAGAAGAAAATTCTAGGAAATTTGTTAGACGAGATCTTTTGTCATGGCAGCCGTGTTGGTTGTCTGACGTTATTTTATAATACAGAAATTTCACAATATACATATGTAAGTAAAAGTAAGGAAAGTTTGGCTGTGGCAGCAATATCTGCATAAACTGTGTAATACCTCTGTCTCATGCCTGAAGGGCAACCAAGCTGAAGTTGCATGAATGCTTTCAGTATTCACAAATTTCTTCATACTCCTACCTAGAACTAATTCAAGAATTGAGGAAGGAGATCTCAGTATCTTATTTGTACTTGTGGGGAGGTTACTCGTGCTGTCAATGGATTGAACCAGGGCATGTGAAGTGTCTGGGGTAAACCATGGAAAGGTCTGTGGCGCCTGGATATGGAAAGGGAGCTGTGGTTTCAATGTATTACATATGACTGATTGTCAATGAATGTGGCCTTTGTTGTCTTTTCATGGCCCTACCATGCACATGCACACAGGGGAGGGGGAGGGGGGGTTTAGCATTTCATTTGTGGCAGGGTGATGACGGGAATGGATGAAGGCAGCAAGTATGAATATGTGTATATATGTCTGTGTATGTATATGTTGAAATGTATAGCTATGTATATGTGCATGTGTGGGTGCTTATGTATATACATGTGTATGTGGGTTGATTGGGCTATTCTTTTGTCCGTTTCCTTGTGCTACCTCGCTAACGTAGGAGACAGCAACTAAGCATAATGATAAAAAAAATATGGGAGGTAAGTTTGAATGGAGAAAAACTGGAGGAAGTTAAGTGTTTTAGATATCTGGGAGTGGATCTGGCAGCGGATGGAACCATGGAAGCGGAAGTGAATCATAGGGTGGGGGAGGGGGCGAAAATCCTGGGAGCCTTGAAGAATGTTTGGAAGTTGAGAACATTATCTCGGAAAGCAAAAATGGGTATGTTTGAAGGAATAGTGGTTCCAACAATGTTGTATGGTTGTGAGGCGTGGGCTATGGATAGAGTTGTGCGCAGGAGGATGGATGTGCTGGAAATGAGATGTTTGAGGACAATATGTGGTATACCGGGGTTGACGTGCTGTCAGTGGATTGAATCAGGGCATGTGAAGCGTCTTGGGTAAACCATGGAAAGTTGTGTGGGGCCTGGATGTGGAAAGGGAGCTGTGGTTTTGGGCATTATTGCATGACAGCTAGAGACTGAGTGTGAATGAATGGGGCCTTTGTTGTCTTTTCCTAGCGCTACCTCGCACACATGAGGGGGGAGGGGGATGGTATTCCATGTGTGGCGAGGTGGCGATGGGAATGAATAAAGGCAGACAGTGTGAAATGTGTGCATGGGTATATATGTATGTGTCTGTGTGTGTATATATATGTGTACATTGAGATGTATAGGTATGTATATTTGCATGTGTGGACGTGTATGTATATACATGTGTATGGGGGTGGGTTGGGCCATTTCTTTCGTCTGTTTCCTTGCGCTACCTGGCAAACGCGGGAGACAGCGACAAAGCAAAATAAATAAATATAAATAAGTTTTTTTTTTCTTTTCTTTTGTTGCTGTCTCCCGCGTTTGCGAGGTAGCGCAAGGAAACAGACGAAAGAAATGGCCCAACCCACCCCCATGCACATGTATATACATACGTCCACACACGCAAATATACATACCTACACAGCTTTCCATGGTTTACCCCAGACGCTTCACATGCCCTGATTCAATCCACTGACAGCACGTCAACCCCGGTATACCACATCGATCCAATTCACTCTATTCCTTGCCCTCCTTTCACCCTCCTGCATGTTCAGGCCCCGATCACACAAAATCTTTTTCACTCCATCTTTCCACCTCCAATTTGGTCTCCCACTTCTCCTCGTTCCCTCCGCCTCCGACACATATATCCTCTTGGTCAATCTTTCCTCACTCATTCTCTCCATGTGTCCAAACCATTTCAAAACACCCTCTTCTGCTCTCTCAACCACGCTCTTTTTATTTCCACACATCTCTCTTACCCTTACATTACTTACTCGATCAAACCACCTCACATCACACATTGTCCTCAAACATCTCATTTCCAGCACAACCATCCTCCTGCGCACAACTCTATCCATAGCCCACGCCTCGCAACCATACAACATTGTTGGAACCACTATTCCTTTAAACATACCCATTTTTGCTTTCCGAGATAATGTTCTCGACTTCCACACATTCTTCAAGGCTCCCAGAATTTTCGCCCCCTCCCCCACCCTATGATCCACTTCCGCTTCCATGGTTCCATCCGCTGCCAGATCCACTCCCAGATATCTAAATGTTTGAGAACTGTATGTGGTGTGAGGAAGGTTGATTGAGTACATAATGTTGGGGTAAGATAAAGATGTAGTAATAAGAAGATAGACTGAGAGAGCTGAAGAGTGTGTGTTGACATGGTTTGAATACACTAAAAGAATGAGTGAGGAGAGGTTGACAAAGAGGATACTAGTTTCAGAAGTGGATGGGATAAGAAGACCAAATTGGAGATGGAAGGGTGGAGTAACAGAATTTGAGTGCTTGGGGCCTTATCTTGCAGGAGGGTGAAAGGATCTGCATGTCAGAAGTGGAAGGAACAAGGGGTAGGAGGAGACCAAGCATGAGATGGAATGGTGGAATGAAGGAAGCTGCTGGGTACTGAGCTTACAGAAAGGTGAGGGGTATGCATGATTGAAATGAGTTGGATGATTTTGGTATATGGAGGGCAACATGTCATTTGGCTGAATCAGGGCTTTGGAAATGGTCACAGAGTGATATAGGTTTAGTTTGATTGTAGGTGACAGTTTCAGAGTATTATGCATGATATTGAGAGTGAATGTGTGCAAATGAAGCCACTGTTTGTACATTTGTGGTACTTTTCTGCTTAGGCAGGAGAAACAACAAGGTAGAAAAAGTAGAAAAACTTGGTGAATAGTGTTCAATTCTGAGAACCTGATGAAATTAATGGAGAAAATTTCAGGCTCATTAAGTGATGGGGGTTTCTTTAGCAGCAGAGAATCCATCTTGTACTGTACTAAGTGTAAACTCAGACAGGGATTACCCCACCTTGTTTTATCCAGTAGGTAACTGGATTTAATTATTTGCTGGTGGAGATGGGGTTTATGGTGGTGCTATTTCTAGTAGGGAGTTTTTTTTTTTTTAAGATGATTCTCAAGATTCTGATTTCTGAATGGCAGATGGATGCCCTCCTTATTTTTTTACCTCACTTTCATTGGTTATCTACTGCGGTTAGCTAGTTCAGGGCTCATATTTCTAAAATCCTACGTTTGTCGTAATCCAGAAAAAGGTCTTCTTGATCTAAAGCTACAGTTGTATCTTCTGTATACTTTTATGCATATGGCATTTCACCATGTATTTTACTCCACAATTTAATCTTTTAACTTGTGACTACTGTATTTGTTTTTTCTTCTGGGGGATTAATTCATGGATGCTGTTGAAAATTATTCTGCTCATGTGATGAATCTTTTTTGATAGCTTCATACATCTTTATTTATATTTGCTGTGCATTTGCTGACAAGATGTTTGTTTTTATTATATCTGTGAGCAGTATCCAGGTATTAGCAGATATCTTTGGAAATACTGCAGATTTTCTAATCAGTATATTCTCTACTTTTGAGTATTCTTTATTGTTAAACTTTACTGATATAATATGTGCTTTTACTCTTCACAAGGCCCATTATTACAAAGGTAATTGAAATTTCAGTAAAGAGACAAGCTTATCCTAAAGCCCATAATATTGCTGCAGCTAGTTATATAGATTAATTAGAAGCTAAGTGCTGTAGAGGTGGAGGTAGGTGACCTGTAGCTATGACTGCTTTGTCCTGTGGATCTTAGGGAAACAATGACCTCAAGAGAGTGGACGAGAAGTTGGAGAAAGAGGACCAAGTGGGGAGCAGAGATGAACCCTCAGTCCAGCATACGAAGTTGGATAGTAAGACCAAGAGGGTATCCTTCAAACCCCAGGCAAGTCAGAAGGATGAAAAAGAAAGCTGGACTGACAACGAACAGAAAATTAGTTCATCTGGTGCCACCAGTAGTTCTGGTCCTCAAGTTCAGAGTGGTACTAACCTTGCTAGACCCCATGTTAGTATGGCATCAATCCATAAGCATTTAGATCAAATTAAACTTTCAGTTGACACAAGGCATCACATCCCTGGTAGAGTCGCCAACATAGAAATGATGGCCACACTGCCTGCTAATCATCCTAACCGTATTTTATCCCCTTCTTGCATTCCGCGCACATTTCCTTCATCCAAGCTTCCTCGTTTCCAAAGATTAAGAATTCCTTCAACCCCATTGGTTTTTGGTGGGTCCTTTCCTATTGATGATCCCATATCTGCACGCCAGTTAGGGTCTGGTGGCATTTGCAAGGCTAAAACTACTGTTTCCACCCCACTTACTTATCAAGTTGATACTGTTTGCTGTCAAGCCCCCAACCTCTGTGATGAACATGCCAGGTTAGGGCGAGACACAGATATTGCCAGAGTTGAAGCACGCTTGCAAACTGCTCGGAATGACATTGATGAGGATGAATCTCCAAGTCTGTCTTGCTCTCAATTAGCATCTGTTGCATCATCACCAAACATTGCTTGCTCTATGCTCACCCATGATTTTCATCCTTTTGAGTCACATTCCCTTAATCCTGTCAGTCACCAAAAATGCTTGTGTGATCATAGTGCTGAACCACCTTCACCGTACCAGGCTGTTATCACCTATCCTGTTAACCATAACATAGAAGATGGCCTCATTGCACTTATAACTGATGATGATGATGACAATTATGACTACCAGGATGAGGAATATGATGAGGTGGGAGAAATATATGACTATGAAGATGGTGAGGAAATTGGGGTTCAAGAGCCTGACTATGAGGCCAGCTTCCAGTTACGTCACCGTCACCAAGCCTCTCTGGTGAGCATCAGAGATTCCTCCGACATCACAAGTTCAATTCCTTCATCTCCACCATCGTCGTTATCGTCGTCATCATTGCAACCATCACATTCACCCAAGCCAAACAAGAATGCACAGAATGAAAAGCCTTTGTTGATGGGATTTTCTCCTCTGGCATGTTCTGTGGGACCAGCAGCTTCTGCTTCATCCACCGTATTATCCACTCTTCCTCCTATGTTACAACCACCTACTCATCATTCATCACAAATGTCGAGTCCACCTCCTCCACTGCTGGGCCCTAACAGTCACATGACTCAGGTACTAATGGGCCCTGTGCACGAGAAATTTACCCTGATTGTCATTTTGTTTGTTGTGGCTTAGTTTGTATATGATTGTTTTGTGCAGTAGTATATTTTACATATATATATATATTTTTTTTTCACACACATTCACCATTTCCTGCATTAGCGAGGTAGCGTTAAGAACAGAGGACTGAGCCTAAGAGGGAAAATTCTCACTTGGCTTCCTTCTCTGTTCCTTCTTTTGGAAAAGTAATAATTGGAGGGAAGGATTACCAGCCCCCACTCCCTCCCCTTTTAGTTGCCTTTTACAACATGCAGGGAATATTTTATTTTTTTTTTGCCACTGTCTCTCACGTTTGCGAGGTAGTGCAAGGAAACAGACGAAAGAAATGGCCCAACCCACCCCCATACACATGTATATACACACACGTCCACACACGCAAATATACATACCTATACATCTCAATGTTTTTTTTAATTTTCCAAAAGAAGGAACAGAGAAGGGGGCCAGGTGAGGATATTCCCTCAAAGGCCCAGTCCTCTGTTCTTAACGCTACCTCGCTATCGCGGGAAATGGCGAATAGTATGAAAAAAAAACAAAAAAACATCTCAATGTACACATATATATACACACACAGACACATACATATATACCCATGCACACAATTCACACTGTCTGCCTTTATTCATTCCCATCGCCACCTCGCCACACATGGAATACCATCCCCCTCCCCCCTCATGTGTGCGGGGTAGAATAGGAAAAGACAACAAAGGCCTCATTCGTTCACACTCAGTCTCTAGCTGTCATGCAATAATGCCCGAAACCACAGCTCCCTTTCCACATCCAGGCCCCACACAGCTTTCCATGGTTTACCCCAGACGCTTCACATGCCCTGATTCAATCCACTGACAGCACGTCAACCCTGGTATACCACATCGATCCAATTCACTCTATTCCTTGCCCGCCTTTCACCCTCCTGCATGTTCAGGCCCCGATCACTCAAAATCTTTTTCACTCCATCTTTCCACCTCCAATTTGGTCTCCCACTTCTCCTCGTTCCCTCCACCTCCGACACATATATCCTCTTGGTCAAACTTTCCTCACTCATTCTCTCCATGTGCCCAAACCATTTCAAAACACCCTCTTCTGCTCTCTCAACCACGCTCTTTTTATTTCCACACATCTCTCTTACCCTTACATTACTTACTCGATCAAACCACCTCACATCACACATTGTCCTCAAACATCTCATTTCCAGCACATCCACCCTCCTGCACACAACTCTATCCATAGCCCATGCCTCACAACCATACAACATTGTTGGAACCACTATTCCTTCAAACATACCCATTTTTGCTTTCCAAGATAATGTTCTCGACTTCCACACATTCTTCAAGGCTCCCAGGATTTTCACTCCCTCCCCCACCCTATGATTCACTTCCGCTTCCATGGTTCCATCCGCTGCCAGATCCACTCCCAGATATCTAAAACACTTTACTTCCTCCAGTTTTTCTCCATTCAAACTTACCTCCCAATTGACTTGACCCTCAACCCTATTGTACCTAATAACCTTGCTCTTATTCACATTTACCCTTAACTTTCTTCTTTCACACACTACCAAACTCAGTCACCAGCTTCTGCAGTTTCTCACATGAATCAGCCACCAGCTCTGTATCATCAGCGAACAACAACTGACTCACTTCCCAAGCTCTCTCATCCACAACAGACTTCATTCTTGCCCCTCATTCCAAACCTCTTGCATTCACCTCCCTAACAACCCCATCCATAAACAAATTAAACAACCATGGAGACATCACACACCCCTGCCACAAACCTACATTCACTGAGAACCAATCACTTTCCTCTCTTCCTACACGTACACATGCCTTACATCCTCGATAAAAACTTTTCACTGCTTCAAACAACTTGCCACCCACACCATATATTCTTAATACCTTCCACAGAGCATCTCTATCAACTCTATCATATGCCTTCTCCAGATCCATAAATGCTACATACAAATCCATTTGTTTTTCTAAGTATTTCTCACATACATTCTTCAAAGCAAACACCTGATCCACACATCCTCTACCACTTCTGAAACTACACTGATCTTCCCCAATCTGATGCTCTGTACATGCCTTCACCCTCTCAATCAATACCCTCCCATATAATTTACCAGGAATACTCAACAAACTTATACCTTTGTAATTTGAGCACTCACTCTTATCCTCTTTGCCTTTGTACAGTGGCACTATGCAAGCATTCCGCCAATCCTCAGGCACCTCACCATGAGTCATACATACATTAAATAACCTTACCAACCAGTCAACAATACAGTCACCCCCTTTTTTAATAAAATTCCACTGCAATACCATCCAAACCTGCTGCCTTGCCGGCTTTCATATTCCGCAAAGCTTTTACTACCTCTTCTCTGTTTACCAAATCATTTTCCCCAACCCTCTCACTTTGCACACCACCTCGACCAAGACATCCTATATCTGCCACTCTATCATCAAACACATTCAACAAACCTTCAAAATACTCACTCCATCTCCTTCTCACATCACCACTACTTGTTATCACCTCCCCATTAGCGCCCTTCACTGAAGTTCCCATTTGCTCCCTTGTCTTACGCACTTTATTTACCTCCTTCCAGAACATCTTTTTATTCTCCCTAAAATTTAATGATACTCTCTCACCCCAACTCTCATTTGCCCTCTTTTTCACCTCTTGCACCTTTCTCTTGACCTCCTGTCTCTTTCTTTTATACATCTCCCACTCAGTTGCATTTTTTCCCTGCAAAAATCGTCCAAATGCCTCTCTCTTCTCTTTCACTAATAATCTTACTTCTTCATCCCACCACTCATTACCCTTTCTAGTCAACCCACCTCCCACGCTTCTCATGCCACAAGCATCTTTTGCGCAATCCATCACTGATTCCCTAAATACATCCCATTCCTCCCCCACTCCCCTTACTTCCGTTGTTCTCACCTTTTTCCATTCTGTACTCAGTCTCTCCTGGTACTACCTCACACAAGTCTCCTTCCCAAGCTCACTCACTCTCACCATATATATATTATATATTTTTTTTTTCATACTATTTGCCATTTCTCGCATTAGCGAGGTAGCGTTAAGAACAGAGGACTGGGTCTTTGAGGGAATGTATATATATATATATATATATATATATATATATATATATATATATATATATATATTATTATCATTATTATTATTATTATTATACTTAATCGCTGTCTCCCATGTTAGTGAGGTAGTGCAAGGAAACAGATGAAGAGTGGCCCAACTCACCCACATACACATGTATATACATAAATGCCCACACATGCACATATACATACATATACATACACAGACATATACATATATTTACATGTGCATATTCATACTTGCTGCCTTCATCCATTCCCATCACCACCCCGCAACACATGAAATAGCATCCCCCCACCCCCCCACGAGGTAGTGCTCGGAAAAGACAAAAAGGCCATATTTGTTTACACTCAGTCTCTAGCTGTCATGTGTAATGCACCGAAACCACAGCTTTCTTTGCATATCCAGGCCCCACAGATCTTTCCATGGTTTACCCTAGACGCTTCACATGCCCTGGTTCAATCCATTGACAGCACATCAACCCCGGTATACCACATTGTTCCAGTTCACTCTATTCCTTGCATGCCTTTCACCAGCATGCCCAACACTAACCTCTGTGGATATTACATTGCCTACCATTCCACTTGGCTCAATATTATTATTATACTTAATTGCTGTTTCCCATGTCAGCGAGGTAGCACCAGGAAACAGACGAAGAATGACCCATCCACTCATATGCACACATATTTGCATAAATGCCTACACATGCACATATACATACATGTACATATCAACATACACATACATTTCCATACAGACATATATATATACATATATACACATGTACATATTCATATTTGCTTGCCTTCATCCATTCTTGGTGCAATCCCTCCCCACAGGAAACAGCATTGCTACCCCTTACTTCAGCAAGGTAGTGCCAGGAAAACAGACAAAAAAGGCCGCATTCGTTCACACACAGTCTCTAGCTGTCATGTATAATGCAACGAAACCACAGCTCCCTGTCCACATCCCAGAGGATTGGGGAGAAATGATACTTCCCTTGTCCTCCCTGTGTTTCATAGAAGGAGACTAGATGGGGAGAGAGTAGGGGGGTGCTGGAAATCCTCCCCTCCCTTTTTTTACTTTAACAAAAGAAGGAACCCGGAAGGGGGCCAAGTGAGGATATTTCCTCAAAGGTTCAGTCATCTGTTCTTGATGCTTCCTTGCTAATGTGGGAAATGGCAAATATGTATGAAAAAAGAACATATATATTATCCTTTAGGATATGGGAGAAAGAATACTTCCCACATCTTCCCTGCAAGTCGTAGAAGGCAACTAATGGGGGTGGGAGGGGGGGGGGGGCTGGAAATCCTCCCATCTTGATTTACTTTTCCAAAAGAAGAAACAGAGTAAGGGGCCAAATGAGGATTTTCCCTCAAGGGCTCAGTTATCCATTCTTGATGCTACCTTGCTAATATGGGAAATGGCAGATATGTATGAAAAAATGATCTTACCTTCGTGCTCTAGTGTCTCCTTTTTTTGGGGTTCCTGCAGTGTGCATGAATCCAGCCATATCAAGTAGGCAGGTCCACATGTCAGGAAATTTCTTGATGTCACATTTGTATATGTTTGGGATGAGCACAGGATGGTTAAGGATTATATATTCACTCTTTGTGGAAGTTGCATCATAGTGACGAGGGGTTTCGTGGTATGTTAGATTGGTGTTTATAGTGCTGGAGAGAAGGTGGTGTCCAGAGGATGGATAGAGTGGGTGACTCTTACATGTATGTGAAGTTTATTTTCAGATTGGTGTATGGTGAAGGGATGTTTGAGACTGGGTTGAGTGTCTTCTGTTCATTATTAGGTGTGGGACTTATAGGGAGAAATTTGGATTGTTTTTCTTTCTATACCCTTGTGGTTTGTTCTTTTTGCTGGTGGGAGATGTTGATGAAATGTAAGACTGCATGATCTAGGGATGAGAAATCATCTGTACTGAAGGTTTGGAGCTTTATGTCTTTGTACTTTGTGAAGGCTGGCCAGTCTGCTTCCCCATGGTTTATTCTATTTGGGAGTTGTGTTAATTGGGTGGACTAGACGGATTGTTATCAGAATAGGCAAGTGATCAGAAGATAGCGTGTGTAGCATGTTCCAGCTTGTTCTTATGTGTAGTGCTGGTGAGCAGAATTTGATGTCTGATGGGTTTGGCTCCCATTAGGTGTTGGTTGAGAGTCTGGTTGTGTGGCTTCATAGGCTGAGGATTTTGAGAGGTTGCTGTTGGTGTATGGTAGTTCACCTCAAGGATTATAGGTGTGTGTGTTAAGCCAAGTGGAATGGTAGGCACTGTAATATCCAGAGAGGTTGGTGTTGGCTCTGTTGGTGAGAGTCTTATGTTGGGGAGTGTATCTTTGAGGGCATGTGGAAGAGTGAGGTATGAAGATGTTGATTATGTTGTAGTGGGTGCCATGAAATTTTATTTTTATGGATTGGTTTTTAGGGTGTTGCTTTTATTTGTGAGCTAGTTTGTAAAATCACTGGTGTTTGAGAAAGTTTTGGTTCAGCAGATGAGTGTTATGAGTCTTACCCAATGTCTTTTTGTTTGTCAATTCTTACAGTTGTGTGGTTGTAGAAATGTGGAGGGTTAATTCTAGGTGTAAGGCTGGTCTCTTGGATGAGGACTATGTGAATGTTGTGTTCTCTGAGTTAGTTGAGTATTTCTGTCTCTACTCCTGATGCTGTTAGCATTGGGTTGCACGATGTTAAGTTTGTCATAGGGGTGCTTTTGGAGTAGAATGATGTGTGTGTGAAGGTTGAGAATGCACATTCTTTGATGTAGTTTTATGGACATTGTCTGGGTTGATGGGGTTTTTGATGGTTTTTTTGGGGGAATTGTCTGTGGTTACTACACTTCTAGTGTTCTCATTGGGTCTCTAATGGATGAGTGATGTGCACCGGAGTTTATACCTTTGAGTGTGGATGGAGCATCTGAAGAAGACTCGCTTTTTATTAGGCATTAGGCACTGTGGGCAGAGGTGTTCTGGTGGTCCAGGGTTAATGTCACCGACCTATATGAGTATTTAAGAGATGACTAGGCTATCATCTTTCAATAGCAAAAAAGTGTGAGGTAAAATGTATGAGTATAATGTATGGTCTAGGACAGTCACTAGGAATAGTTGGAGGTTGTGCTCTATGCACGAGTATGGATTTGTGACCCCTTGAGGCAGGAAGGCATTGTAGAGTGTGGCTCCTGTCAGCAGCATTCCATTCCTCTTGAATGTAGTCTGGAAGCTGCTGCAAATGGAACCTCTCTGGTCGTCTCCTGGCTTGCAGTGCTGCTGCTTGCTGTCTAGTATCATTAGCAAATATATATATATATATATATATATATATATATATATATATATATATATATATATATATATATATATATATATATTTTCTTTTTTCCATATATATTTGCCATTTCCCGCATTAGTGAGGTAGTGTGAAGAACAGAGCACTGAGCCTTAGAGGTGATACACACACACACACACACACACACACACACACACACACACACACACACACACACACACACTTATTGCTTCAGTCTTACACAGTGTATTTGCATGGTTAAAGGCCATGCCTCTGTATTATTCTTTACAATTGTGTTTTACAATTGCTATAGAGTATTTTAATTTTTTTCTGTTTTGATGTATTTTTTGTTTTCTTTTTTGCTTGTAGCATGTGTATATAGGACTAGATATTGCATTAGAAACAAAATGTTTGTGATATTGTTAATGTAAATTTACATACTGTCAAATGAATTTGGCCTAGTAACTTTTGTATATTTTTAATTAGAAAATAGTCTATGAAAGTGATAGTTTTTACTCAGATAATAATGTCATTCAGAATTGACACCATCATCATGTGAAAAAATTAGATTGCTGTAAGTTAAACAGAAAATTGTCATGGTTAGATTATTTAGATACATTTTCTAGATATATTACTAAATTATTATTCTTTGGTTACAGAATGTAAATAATACCACTGATACCTCAGCCACTGATAAGCCAGATGAAGGTAACAAGAAAAATGGTAAAGATTTAGATAAGTCTGAAGATAAGGGTGGAGGATGGTCAATTACCTCTCTCTTTGGATGGAAGAAGTCCAAGCAGGCAGTGCTTCCAGATGATAAAAACCCCTCTGTAAGTATTAGGAATGTGTACACCTATCTCACTATATCTATGATGCCTGTTCCCTATGGGAACTCCCTCAAGGGATTGGCCATGGCAAAAGAGTCTGTATAACTGGTGAACTCCAGTGTACACTTCATGCTTTACTATAAGGTTTCAGGTTGTGTAAATTGATTTATTTTTGCATTCTTTTTATAGATACAGCTTTTGACATTAAAAGAAAAAAAATTTGTTTTCATATGTTTGCCATTTCCTGTGTGAGTGAGGTAGCATCAAGAACAGATGACTGATCCTTCGAGGAAGAAAACCTCCTCTTTGCTCTAGTCCATGTTTTGGAAAGTAATACAGGAGGGTAGGATTTCCAGCCCCCTGCTCCTGTCCCTCTTAGTCATCTTCTATGACATGTAGGGAATACATGGGCAGCATTATTTCTTTCCTATCCCAAGGGATAAAAAGAAAAAAGATAAAACCTTAATAAGCTTACCTTTCATTTTATAATATGTTCCTTATGCTCTCTACTGTCCCTATCCCATATTTTTTTTTGACACTTGATTTTAGCTTGGTGGAAATAATGATGCCCATGGTTGACATGACTTTTTTGTTCTTATTTTTAATTTTCTTGTAAGAAATCTGATATATGACTTTTTTTTTTTTTTTTTTTTTTTTTTTTTTTTTTTTTTATACTTTGTCGCTGTCTCCCGCGTTTGCGAGGTAGCGCAAGGAAACAGACGAAAGAAATGGCCCAACCCCCCCCCCCATACACATGTACATACACACGTCCAGACACGCAAATATACATACCTACACAGCTTTCCATGGTTTACCCCAGACGCTTCACATGCCTTGCTTCAATCCACTGACAGCACGTCAACCCCTGTATACCACATGACTCCAATTCACTCTATTTCTTGCCCTCCTTTCACCCTCCTGCATGTTCAGGCCCCGATCACACAAAATCTTTTTCACTCCATCTTTCCACCTCCAATTTGGTCTCCCTCTTCTCCTCGTTCCCTCCACCTCCGACACATATATCCTCTTGGTCAATCTCTCCTCACTCATTCTCTCCATGTGCCCAAACCATTTCAAAACACCCTCTTCTGCTCTCTCGACCACGCTCTTTTTATTTCCACACATCTCTCTTACCCTTACGTTACTTACTCGATCAAACCACCTCACACCACACATTGTCCTCAAACATCTCATTTCCAGCACATCCATCCTCCTGCGCACATCTCTATCCATAGCCCACGCCTCGCAACCATACAGCATTGTTGGAACCACTATTCCCTCAAACATACCCATTTTTGATTTCCGAGACAATGTTCTCGACTTCCACACATTTTTCAAGGCTCCCAAAATTTTCGCCCCCTCCCCCACCCTATGATCCACTTCCGCTTCCATGGTTCCATCCGCTGACAGATCCACTCCCAGATATCTAAAACACTTCACTTCCTCCAGTTTTTCTCCATTCAAACTCACCTCCCAATTGACTTGACCCTCACCCCTACTGTACCTAATAACCTTGCTCTTATTCACATTTACTCTCAACTTTCTTCTTCCACACACTTTACCAAACTCAGTCACCAGCTTCTGCAGTTTCTCACATGAATCAGCCACCAGCGCTGTATCATCAGCGAACAACAATTGACTCACTTCCCAAGCTCTCTCATCCCCAACAGACTTCATACTTGCCCCTCTTTCCAGGACTCTTGCATTTACCTCCTTTACAACCCCATCCATAAGCAAATTAAACAACCATGGAGACATCACACACCCCTGCCGCAAACCTACATTCACTGAGAACCAATCACTTTCCTCTCTTCCTACACGTACACATGCCTTACATCCTCGATAAAAACTTTTCACTGCTTCTAACAACTTGCCTCCCACACCATATATTCTTAATACCTTATATATAATATTTCTCTTTCTTGTGTAGAGTCTCATTTGTTTCTAGAGTATTTTGTATTGCTACCCTCTCTTCAACAGAAGTTTTGTTATCCTGAATACAGGTAGATGTTCAGTTATGAATAAGATTGGTTTCATTTTGTATGTTGTGTATTTTCAGATTATATGGGATGATGAGAAAAAAAGATGGGTGAACCAGGATGGTGGTGATGAAGTAGCTTCCCCTCCACCACCACCTCCTAAGAGTGCCATTGGTGGTCCAGGGGCTCCACCTTTCACGATGATAAGAGGAGGACCTAGAAGTAAGTGCAGAATCTTCATTCAGAGGATGGAATATGATAGTCTGAAATGCCTTACTGATGATACTTGTGAATTGAGTCAAGACTCGCATTTGGTAATGATTCTTATCTGATAATCATGAAAGGAATCTCCATTTGAATTTCATGCAAGATGCTCAAACATCCCCTTCCATCTAATATGGTGTTGCTGTCTTTCTTTTTGTTCTGCAAATATTATTTCTGCTACCAGTCTCATAAGCTGTCTTTGTGAGCCCTAGTTACTAGGGCTGGGACCTGCAGCACATTGCTGGCTGCTTCTGCCCATAGATTTTGTCTGGAGACCAGCCACATGAGGATTGGCCATTATGATAATGCCTTCTTTTCTCAAGAAAGCAGTGTTGTAGAACTCTCTTCTTTTGTCTTTCCTTTTTCCTAGAACCAATCCACTGGGAACAAAATTGAAGATATGTTGAACCTTACATAGTCTTAATGTGTTTTTTACATTAATCTTAGTTACCTTATTACTTAGAGTTCATCACAAATTTTCTTTGCCAAAAAATGAATCTTCATTTAAATGTTTTTCTATAACAGAATCACGATATGTCAACACTGAAAAAGATTCAAGCAAGAGATTGTCAGCAGGGATGCCTTTAACCACTTCAAACCCCATGCTGCCTCCAATGCCTGGAACTGCATCAATGAATACTGGTGACCCATCCATGTCTCCACCACTGATGGTTCCAACACCCATGCATCCCAGTCAGGAGGGCATTAATTCAACAGATAATATTTCTCAACAAACACAAAATCCGGGGCAGCAGGAGCAGCAACACTCCCCATTACCACAGACAACTCAGTCCCCTGCACCCTTACCAGAAATTGCACAGGTAAACTTTGTTTTCCCTACTTTACCTTTGTGTATTTATTAATTTCTTCTACTCAGGGTATATTATTGTTTTTTTGTATTGGAGCTTTACACACAAACTTGGCATGAGCTAGGGTGTGTTATATATATATATATATATATATATATATATATATATATATATATATATATATATATATATAATTTTTTTTTTTTTTTTTTTGCCGGTCTCCCGTATATATATATATATATATATATATATATGATTATCCCTGGGGATAGGGGATTAAGAATACTTCCCACGTATTCCCTGCGTGTCGTAGAAGGTGACTAAAAGGGGAGGGAGCGGGGGGCTGGAAATCCTCCCCTCAGGTTTTTTTTTTTTTTCATTTTCCAAAAGAAGGAACAGAGGGGGCCAGGTGAGGATATTCCAAAAAAGGCCCAGTCCTCTGTTCTTAACGCTACCTCGCTAACGCGGGAAATGGCGAATAGTTTAAAAGAAGAAAGAAAGTATATATTTGATGTATGTATGACTCATGGTGAGGTGGCTGAGGATTGGTGGAATGCGTGCATAGTGCCATTGCACAAAGGCAAAGGGGATAAGAGTTAGTGCTCAAATTACAGAGGTATAAGTTTGTTGAGTATTCCTGGTAAATTATATGGGAGGGTATTGATTGAGAGGGTGAAGGCATGTACAGAGCATCAGATTGGGGAAGAGCAGTGTGGTTTCAGAAGTGGTAGAGGATGTGTGGATCAGGTGTTTGCTTTGAAGAATGTATGTGAGAAATACTTAGAAAAGCAAATGGATTTGTATGTAGCATTTATGGATCTGGAGAAGGCATATGATAGAGTTGATAGAGATGCTCTGTGGAAGGTATTAAGAATATATGGTGTGGGAGGCAAGTTGTTAGAAGCAGTGAAAAGTTTTTATCGAGGATGTAAGGCATGTGTACGTGTAGGAAGAGAGGAAAGTGATTGGTTCTCAGTGAATGTAGGTTTGCGGCAGGGGTGTGTGATGTCTCCATGGTTGTTTAATTTGTTTATGGATGGGGTTGTTAGGGAGGTGAATGCAAGAGTTTTGGAAAGAGGGGCAAGTATGAAGTCTGTTGTGGATGAGAGAGCTTGGGAAGTGAGTCAGTTGTTGTTCGCTGATGATACAGCGCTGGTGGCTGATTCATGTGAGAAACTGCAGAAGCTGGTGACCGAGTTTGGTAAAGTATGTGAAAGAAGAAAGTTAAGAGTAAATGTGAATAAGAGCAAGGTTATTAGGTACAGTAGGGTTGAGGGTCAAGTCAATTGGGAGGTAAGTTTGAATGGAGAAAAACTGGAGGAAGTAAAGTGTTTTAGATATCTGGAAGTGGATCTGGCAGCGGATGGAACCATGGAAGCGGAAGTGAATCATAGGGTGGGGGAGGGGGCGAAAATTCTGGGAGCCTTGAAGAATGTGTGGAAGTCGAGAACATTATCTCGGAAAGCAAAAATGGGTATGTTTGAAGGAATAGTGGTTCCAACAATGTTGTATGGTTGCGAGGCGTGGGCTATGGATAGAGTTGTGCACAGGAGGATGGATGTGCTGGAAATGAGATGTTTGAGGACAATGTGTGGTGTGAGGTGGTGTGATCGAGTAAGTAATGTAAGGGTAAGAGAGATGTGTGGAAATAAAAAGAGCGTGGTTGAGAGAGCAGAAGAGGGTGTCTTGAAATGATTTGGGCACATGGAGAGAATGAGTGAGGAAAGATTGACCAAGAGGATATATGTGTCGGAGGTGGAGGGAACGAGGAGAAGTGGGAGACCAAATTGGAGGTGGAAAGATGGAGTGAAAAAGATTTTGTGTGATCGGGGCCTGAACATGCAGGAGGGTGAAAGGAGGGCAAGGAATAGAGTGAATTGGATTGATGTGGTATACCGGGGTTGACATGCTGTCAGTGGGTTGAATCAGGGCATGTGAAGCGTCTGGGGTAAACCATGGAAAGCTGTGTAGGTATGTATATTTGCGTGTGTGGACGTATGTATATACATGTGTATGGGGGTGGGTTGGGCCATTTCTTTCGTCTGTTTCCTTGCGCTACCTCGCAAACGCGGGAGACAGCGACAAAGCAAAAAAAAAAAAAAAAAAAAAAAATATGTATATGAGTAAAGACATAGTGCATATATACATGGTTAAGAGATGGGGCAACATGAGTATAAAACTCTCCTCCTGTAACACACAAACAATCACACACACACACACACACACACACATATGCAAGCAGCTTACATGAATTTAAGTTGTATGATATTTGAGAATGTTCAGTATTCAAGAGATTTAGGCCCCATGAGTGTAAAACTTTCCTTCCTACATAGTACAAATAGGTAACTATGCATAATTACCTACAGGATTCTTTGGTGAAGTTGTTAGCATTGCTGAACCATGAATTGTGCACAGGCCCACCCCAGTTCAAATCCTAGGTGAGGGAGTCAACCCTCAGCTGATCTCAGCTGTTCATCCTCTGCACAGTGCTGGATAATAAATGGGTTCTTGGCTAAGGCTGGGCTATGTGTTTGTGTGTATACATATAAGAGTAAGACATAATTCATATACAGGGTTAAGAAATGGACTGACAAAGATTTAAAACTCTCTTTCTGTAACACTCATATAGTAATCACAAAAACACACACACACTCCAGAGGCATCAACAGTAGCTTACAGGAGCAGCAACCCTTTTGCCAAGATTCAAAGGGACTACATCTTCTGCATGTCTTTTTGTACAAGTAGTGGAAGGGATTAGATTATATAGGGGACTAAGATGAAACTGTGACAGTGAAATGTTAAATTCATGGGAATGAGCAATGAAATAGCAGTTGGCCTGAGAAGCCCATTAATGAAAATCATGTGTTAAGTATTGTTACCAAGTTCAGTAAACTACAGTTCTGAATGATTGTTTATGGAAAGAACATGTATAACTAGAAGAGACAGCAAGTAATTGATGGAAAGTGAGTAGTGATGGATAGTTTACTGGCTGATGTTTATTAATTTGCTTAGTTTGCATTCTTTATGTTGGGTAACAATAACACCTCCAGGGTTAAGAATCTATAGAGGAAACATTATGTAAAAAAAGTGTATTTATTTCTAATGGGAAACTGTACTTATGGACATGCCGGCTAGTTTTGAACCAATGAAATGACCAACCGTTATTCTTAGACACTTGGAGGAACAGATTAAGACCTTTAGGACTGCTTGAACCAGACACATAGGGAACCATAAGTTAAGACAAAAAAATTAAGACCATCCAGTCAAACCAGGCTGTTATGAAATTCACACAGCACTACTAAGGTAAACAAGAACATTTTAATTTGATATGTGAATTAGAAATGTATTCAGACAAGGGAGTAATTGTAAATAAAAGCAAGGTTATTAGGTTTAACAGTGCAGAGAGACAGGTTAGTTGGGGAGGAAGAGATTAAGTGTTTTAGATACCTGGGAGTGGATATGGCAGTGAATGCACTAGGAAAATGGAAGTGAGTCATATGGTGGGTGAGATGATGAAGGTTCTTGGAGCATTGAGGGATCTGTAGAAAGGTCACTATCTGGGTGGGTAAAAATGGTGTTTTAAGGTATAGTAGTCCCAACAGTGTTGTGTAGATGCAAGGAATGGGTTATAGATGAGAATGTGCAGAAGACTGTGAATATGTTGGAAATGAGATGTCTGAGGACAACTTATGGGGTGAATAGGGTTGATTGATTAAGAGAGAGGTGTGGTGATAAAAAGAGTGTGGTTGAGAGAAATGAAGATGTGCTGAAATGGTTAAGACATGGGGAGAATAAGTGAACAGAGGATGAAAAACAGGACATATTTGTCCAAAGTAGAGGGGAAAAGGAGAAGCGGGAAACCATATTGGTGATGGAAGGATGAAGTGAAACAAATTTTGAGTGCTTGAGGCCTGAACATGCAGGAGGGTGAAAAGCATGCATGGGATAGAGGGAATTAGAGTGATGAGATATACACAGGGGTGATGTGCTGTCAGTGGACTGTATCAGGGCTTATGAGGCAGCCAAGGGAAACCACAAAGATCTTTAGAATGTGGTTATGGCTAGGGGGCTGTAGTTTCAGTGCATTACAAATGACAGCTCGAGAATGGAACCTGGTTGTGGAGAGGGGGCTGTAGTTTCGGTGCATTACAAATGACAGTTAGAAAATGGATGCGAGTGAATGAGGCCTTTTCTTCATGCGTTTCTGGTGCTGTCACATGTGGAAAACAGTGAACAATTATGAAAGAAGAAAAGGATATGTGAAAGAAAAATTACTTATATATTGATAAAAGACGATATATGCATCAGAAATGGAGGGGACAAGGAGAAGGGGGTTGACTGCATTGGAGATGGAGGATGGAATGTAAAGGATTTTGAGTGACCAGGGCATGACCATGCAGGATAGGATGAACTGGAATGTTATAGTATACAAGGGGTAACATGCTGTTGGCGGACTGAACCAAGACGTATGAAGCAGCCAGGGGAAACCATGGAAAGGTCTGTAGGGCCTGGTTTTGGGTGGAGACTTTGGTTTTTGTGCATTGCATATGACAGCTAAAGAAGTGATGTGAGCAAATGAGACCAATCTTTGTCAGTTCTCAGTACTACTTTGTGTATGTGGGAAACATTGGACAAGTATAAAAGAATGATGATAATAATAATAGTAATGATAATGTATGTTTTTATTCAAGCTTGTTTACCATTTCCTGTATTGCACGGTAGTGCCAGGAACAGACATAGTTATACTGGTATGTTCACATCCACTCCTTCGTTGTCATGTAGAATTCACTGAAGCCAAAGCACCGTATTCTCATTCAAACTCTGTAGTCCATGCTGTGGTTTGTCCTAACCACTTCAACCCATTGGTAGCATATCATCTCCAGTAAACCTCACTGCTCCAATTCCTTTCCCAGGCACATGCCACATTCTTCTCTGTGTTCAAGCCCCAATCACTTAACACGTCTTACTCCATCCCTTCATCAAGTTGTTTGTCTTCCCCTCCCCTTGAGTCTTCCACTTAAGACATGTGTAACCTCTTAGTCAGCATATCTTCACTCATCCTCTCCATATTTCTAAACCATTTCAGCACACAAACTTCAGCTCTCTTAGCAATACTTTTATTACTACTACAGCTATCACATACCCAATCATTTTGTGCTTGACCAACCCTCCTTACACCATATATTGTCCTCAAGCATTTAATTACTAACACTTCCACCCTCTTCCATAGTCTTTTATCTTTACTCTCTTCTATATAACATCAGTCTTCAGTATTCAGACTCTGTGAGAAACTTACCCAACCACACCATCACCACTCTATACACTGACCTTGATACACTTCCAAGATGGCTTCACCCAACTACAACCCTGTCCTGCACAAGACTAGCGGCATTTGACATTAACAAAGAATTTGACCCTGTCCCTTGACATATCCTAACACGTGGTAATGACAAAAAGTGGTTGGCCAATATCATAGCTGGCTGCCATCCCAGAGTCACTCCCAAGGGCTTTCCCTCTAAAAGCCTTAAACCCTGAGGTGGAGTTTCTGTTCTTTCTCCAACCCTTTTTGGTCTTTTCCTGCATGACTTTCTATTACTTCCAGCACACTACAGCATGAATGTCCTCTCACATGCAGACAACCACACAATCACATCACAATACCTTGACAACACAGTAGCAGCAACAAATATGCAGCAATGCATTACACAAGTGGAACAATGTCTCACCCTGAACAGAATGTCTGCCACTCCAAAGAAGTTTTCAATTCCTATTTTAACCCCAGACAGACATGAAACCAACTTAAAACCAACCATTCTGGGAATCACATATTACACACATGCCATTCACTCCCATACAAATTATATCAGTTCAGAAGCAGCACATAAACTGAATACATGCAGAATGCTAACTGGCATGAGATTTGGACAAGATAAAGAATCTCATCTGACAGCAGTATTATCAAGTTAGATAAAACTTGAATATTAACCAGTAAGAATTGTTAACGTTCCATCATGGTTTATCCAATAGTATACCTTAATTAACTGGTCTCTGTTTTTCACATAGCTACACATTAAGAATGATGACGATGATGATGATGAAGATGAGTATGAAGATTGTAGTGAAGCAGAGAGTTATATTGGTAATGTTATTGTATATTGGACCTTGTAGATCTAAGCACAAATTTAGATGCCCTATTGGTTTATATAGTACCAGTTAAGAACTTGAGCATCTTAGTGCTTGCATTGATGTACGACTTGTATGCCACGTGCAGCCTTACTCAGAAATCCTGTATGATATTGATTTGTGCCAAGTATTATCAAAAATATTCATTACAGATTTCATATGTTCCATGATTTCACTATAATCTTTCATATGATTTAACTTGGACATTCTTTCAGATACTTTTCTTCTTTTTGCAAACACACTGTACAGTGAATATATTTGCTTTCTTGTAATTCCTGTAGACTTCATCTCGTCATATATGCAAAGCACTTCATATTATTTTTTGCATTGGAATACTTTGTTCTGTATAAGATGCTTTATAATGATGTGGTAGCAATATTTGTCATACTTTAAGAATAATTTCATCATGTGATATCTGTCATTTAATTTCGTAGATGAGGAGATCGCGATATATTTCTGAAAGCTCCATTGAGCTAGAAGATGACTGGCCACCCGCCAATATTGAGGTAAAGCACAAGACCTCTTCAGGAGTAAGGAGTTAAAGGTCATTACTTTCTGAATGTATTGTACCTCATGGAGAATATTCAAGATAATATTTACATAGTGTTATCTTTTCTGCAGTCCTCTGGGATAAGAATATGAATTTTGCTTTACATACCTGTTTTTATATTAAGAATAAAGTTGAAAAAAATCATTGTAGATGCAATTCCTGAGGCTAGTTTCTCATAAAAACTCATGCATCATAGGAGTCACTCTTTGCATTGCCAATCCAGCCATGTTAGAACATATGACATTAATCGAAAGTATGAATCAACTCATGAAGGGATTTAGGTTTAGTAGTATGACTGTTACTTCAAAAATGTACATTGAATAAATGGAATGATTGTTGTAGAAGGTATAGTTTATGGCTAAGAAATTGTATTGATAAATGATCTCTATATGTAAAAGATTTTTGAAAGAGAATCCCCATGTTTAGCTTCTCAAAAAAATGAAGACTTGGATTCTGTTTAGCAGATATGATATTAAGTACACAGCCTTGTGAGTGCTTTAAATTTCTGTACTGTGTAAGAGTATACATCTGATGTTTGCTTCTGAATGTGAGCTGGGTAACTATCCATACTATATTTTTGTCACATGATGTATGTATATGGTCCCTAGTTACCAGACACACATGATATTGGATCATATTTTAGTGCAAGTTTTACTGGGATAATGGGTGTTATTTTTGCTAGGGAGATTTCTCAACCTAATTTTCATACAGTTTTGTGCTCGTTACCCTGTCTCTTAACTTTGTATATTATGTTCTTTCAGCCACAGGAGTTTGCATCCACTCACCTTGCACGTTTGTGTCATCTGAGCTGGTAACACTGTATGGGAGAGGAGCAAGGTTATGGGGAACAAGTAGAGCATTGTGAACTGTTAGATAGATGGCCACTAATAAAAGTCAAATTGTTCTCACATATAGGTGTGGTAGTATGTTTTGTATAATTGATAACGATCAGGAATGATAAAAAGCAAGAATGTTAATGAACATAATATTTCATATTGCTAACAACTGCTGCTGTCTTACAGGAGCTGTCAATTATCACTTAATGACAATGTTAGAATACTTCCCACGTATTCCCTGCGTGTCGTAGAAGGCGACTAAAAGGAAAGGGAGCGGGGAGCTGGAAATCCTCCCCTCTCATTTTTTTTTTTTTTTTTTTCCAAAAGAAGGAACAGAGAAGGGAGCCAGGTGAGGATATTTCCTCAAAGGCCCAGTCCTCTGTTCTTAACGCTACCTCGCTAATGCGGGAAATGGCGAATAGTACGAAAGAAAGAAAGAACAATGTTAGATGACTATTTATTAGCAAGTGTCTACTTTGGGTGTCCATGTAGGATTCTGTGTACCATAGAGTTAACTATAAACACAGCAACTGTGTCAATTAGGAACATGCAATGTTGTGACCTCAAAAAACTTGCCATCTCCTTACCCCTGCTCTTCCTTGTCCCCTGGATGTTCCCTGTCCCTTCCTCCCCAAGCTTCTGTGTGCATTTCAAACATGCAATTGGCACACCTCAGACCATGCAGATAAACATTGGATATGAAATTATTCTTGAAAGTGTGCTAACCCATTCTCACCATCATCTACCTGGAAACTTAAATACCATCATTCATCCTGCTTCCTCCCTCCCTCCCTCATTTTCAGCACTGCATCCACCCTCCCTACACTCCTGCAAAACTTGCATTAAGGGATTGTTGAGATGGCGTTGATACGACGTATTCCATTGTAGTAATTGTAAACCATCATTGTCGTAATGTCAGTTTGAAGTGTATTATTTAATGATACTATATTTTCCTTGTGTTATAGTGTAATTATGTCTAATGATTGTAACGCAAGAGTTTGCCAGCTTATGTATATTTTACTCTTTCCCTTTGGTCTCTCATTAACAGTTTGCATAACATGGAAGGTTTACAACTTTTGTACAAAGTTGCTGTGTTTATAGTTAACTCTATGTTATACAGAATCCTACATGGACTCCCACAGTAGACACTTGTTAATAAAGTGTCATCTAACACTGTTATCAAGTGATGGTTGACAGCTGCTGTGCAACAATAGCAGTTCTTAGTAACACAAAATATTATGTTCATTAACATTCTTATTTTTTTTTACATTCTGATCATTATCAATTATACGAAACATACTACCTCACCTATATGCAAGAACAATTTGACTCTTATTAGTGGCCATCTGTTTAAAATTTCTCATTGCTCTACTATGTTCCCTGTAACCTTGCTCCTCCCCCCTTACAGTGTTACCAGCTCAGATGACATAAACATATAAGGTAAGTGGTCACGAACTCATGTGGCTGAGTGTACTATGTCTGTATCTATGCTGTCAATGGATTGAACCAAGGCATGTGAAGCGTCTGGGGTAAACCATGGAAAGTTCTGTAGGGCCTAGATGTGGAAAGGGAGCTGTGGTTTCGGTGCATAATTACGTGACAGCTAGAGACTGAGTGTGAACGAATGTGGCCATTGTTGTCTTTTCCTAGCGCTACCTCACGCACATGAGGGGGGAGGGGGTTGTTATTTCATGTTTGGCAGGGTGGCGATAGGAATGAATAAAGGCAGGCAGCATGTATTATGTACATGTCTATATATGTATATGTCTGTGTTGGAAAGGATCACAATTTTGCACATGATCAAGGTATTCTTATGAGTCCACGGGACTCATAAGAATATGTCTGTGTGTGTATATACATGTATACGTTGAGATGTATAGGTGTGTATATTTGCGTGTGTGGACGTGTAGGTATATACATGTGTATGTGGGTGGGTTGGGCCATTCTTTCATCCGTTTCCTTGCGCTACCTCACTAATGCAGGAGACAGTGACAAAGCAAAATAAATGAATAAGAGCGGGGGCCAGAAATCCTCCCCTCCTTGTATTTCAACTTTCTAAAATGGGAAACAGAAGAAGGAGTCACGTGGGGAGTGCTCATCCTCCTTGTAGGCTCAGATTGGGGTGTCTAAATGTGTGTGGATGTAACCAAGATGTGAAAAAAGGAGAGATAGGTAGTATGTTTGAGGAAAGGAATCTGGATGTTTTGGCTCTGAGTGAAACGAAGCTCAAGGGTAAAGGGGAAGAGTGGTTTGGGAATGTCTTGTGAGTAAAGTCAGGGGCTAGTGAGAGGACAAGAGCAAGGGAAGGAGTAGCACTATTCCTGAAACAGGAGTTGTGGGAGTGTGATAGAATGTAAGAAAATAAATTCTAGATTAATATGGGTAAAACTGAAAGTTGATGGAGAGAGATAGGTGATTATTGGTGCATATGCACCTGGGCATGAGAAGAAAGATCATGAGAGGCAAGTGTTTTAGGAGCAGCTGAATGAGTGTGTTAGTGGTTTTGATGCAAAAGACCGGGTTATAGTGATGGGTGATTTGAATGCAAAGGTGAGTAATGTGGCAGTTGAGGGAATAATTGGTATACATGGGGTGTTCAGTGTTGTAAATGGAAATGGTGAAGAGCTTGTAGATTTATGTGCTGAAAAAGGACTGGTGATTGGGAATACCTGGTTTAAAAAGCAAGATATACATAAGTATACGTATGTAAGTAGGAGAGATGGCCAGAGAGCGTTATTGGATTACGTGTTAATTGACAGGCGCGTGAAAGAGAGACTTTTGGATGTTAATGAGCTGAGAGGTGCAACTGGAGGGATGTCTGATCATTATCTTGTGGAGGTGAAGGTGAAGATTTGTATGGGTTTTCAGAAAAGAAGAGAGAATGTTGGGGTGAAGAGGGTGGTGAGAGTAAGTGAGCTTGGGAAGGAGACTTGTGTGAGGAAGTACCAAGAGAGACTGAGTACAGAATGGAAAAAGGTGAGAACAAAGGAGGTAAGGGGAGTGGGGGAGGAATGGGATGTATTTAGGGAAGCAGTGATGGCTTGCGCAAAAGATGCTTGTGGCATGAGAAGCATGGGAGGTGGGTTGATTAGAAAGGGTAGTGAGTGGTGGGATGAAGAAGTAAAATTATTAGTGAAAGAGAAGAGAGAGGCGTTTGGACGATTTTTGCAGGGAAAAAATGCAAATGAATGGGAGATGTATAAAAGAAAGAGACAGGAGGTCAAGAGAAAGGTGCAAGAGGTGAAAAAGAGGGCAAATGAGAGTTGGGGTAAGAGAGTATCATTAAATTTTAGGGAGAATAAAAAGATGTTCTGGAAGGAGGTAAATAAAGTGTGTAAGACAAGGGAGCAAATGGGAACTTCAGTGAAGGGGGCTAATGGGGAGGTGATAACAAGTAGTGGTGATGTGAGAAGGAGATGGAGTGAGTATTTTGAAGGTTTGTTGAATGTGTTTGATGATAGAGTGGCAGATATAGGGTGTTTTGGTCGAGGTGGTGTGCAAAGTGAGAGGGTTAGGGAAAATGATTTGGTAAACAGAGAAGAGGTAGTAAAAGCGTTGCGGAAGATGAAAGCCAGCAAGGCAGCAGGTTTGGATGGTATTGGAGTGGAATTTATTAAAAAAATGGGGTGACTGTATTGTTGACTGGTTGGTAAGGTTACTTAATGTATGTATGATTCATGGTGAGGTGCCTGAGGATTGGCGGAATGCTTGCATAGTGCTATTGTGCAAAGGGGATAAGAGTAAGTGCTCAAATTACAGAGGTATAAGTTTGTTGAGTATTCCTGGTAAATTATATGGGAGGGTATTAGTGAAAGAGAAGAGAGAGGCATTTGGACGATTTTTGCAGGGAAAAAATGCAAATGAGTGGGAGATGTATAAAAGAAAGAGACAGGAGGTCAAGAGAAAGGTGCAAGATGTGAAAAAGAGGGCAAATGAGAGTTGGGGTGAGAGAGTATCATTAAATTTTAGGGAGAATAAAAAGATGTTCTGGAAGGAGGTAAATAAAGTGCATAAGACAAGGGAGCAAATGGGAACTTCAGTGGAGGGGGCTAATGGGGAGGTGATAACAAGTAGTGGTGATGTGAGAAGGAGATGGAGTGAGTATTTTGAAGGTTTGTTGAATGTGTTTGATGATAGAGTGGCAGATTTAGGGTGTTGTGGTCGAGGTGGTGTGCAAAGTGAGAGGGTTAGGGAAAATGATTTGGTAAACAGAGAAGAGGTAGTAAAAGCGTTGCGGAAGATGAAAGCCAGCAAGGCAGCAGGTTTGGATGGTATTGCAGTCGAATTTATTAAAAAATGGGGTGACTGTATTGTTGACTGGTTGGTAAGGTTACGTAATGTATGTATGATTCATGGTGAGGTGCCTGAGGATTGGCAGAATGCTTGCATAGTGCCATTGTACAAAGGCAAAGGGGTAAGAGTGAGTGCTCAAATTACAGAGGTATAAGTTTGTTGAGTATTCCTGTTAAATTATATGGGAGGGTATTGATTGAGAGGGTGAAGGTATGTACAGAGCGTCAGATTGGGGAAGAGCAGTGTGGTTTCAGAAGTGGTAGAGGATGTGTGGATCAGGTGTTTGCTTTGAAGAATGTATGTGAGAAATACTTAGAAAAGCAAATGGATTTGTATGTAGCATTTATGGATCTGGAGAAGGCATATGATAGAGTTGATAAAGATGCTCTGTGGAAGGTACTAAGAATATATGGTGTGGGTGGCAAGTTGTTAGAAGCAGTGAAAAGTTTTTATCGAGGATGTAAGGCATGTGTATGTGTAGGAGGAGAGGAAAGTGATTGGTTCTCAGTGAATGTAGGTTTGTGGCAGGGGGTGTGTGATGTCTCCATGGTTGTTTAATTTGTTTATGGATGGGGTTGTTAGGGAGGTGAATGCAAGAGTTTTAGAAAGAGGGGCAAGTATGCAGTCTGTTGGGGATGAGAGAGCTTGGGAAGTGAGTCAGTTGTTGTTCGCTGATGATACAGCGCTGGTGGCTGATTCATGTGAGAAACTGCAGAAGCTGGTGACTGAGTTTGGTAAAGTGTGTGAAAGAAGAAAGTTAAGAGTAAATGTGAATAAGAGCAAGTTTATTAGGTACAGTAGGGTTGAGGGTCAAGTCAATTGGGAGGTAAGTTTGAATGGAGAAAAACTGGAGGAAGTAAAGTGTTTTAGATATCTGGGAGTGGATCTGGCAGCGGATGGAACCATGGTAGCGGAAGTAAATCATAGGGTGGGGGAGGGGGCGAAAATCCTGGGAGCCTTGAAGAATGTGTGGAAGTCGAGAACATTATCTCAGAAAGCAAAAATGGGTATGTTTGAAGGAATAGTGGTTCCAACATTGTTGTATGGTTGTGAGGCGTGGGCTATGGATAGAGTTGTGTGCAGGAGGGTGGATGTGCTGGAAATGAGATGTTTGAGGACAATAGGTGGTGTGAGGTGGTTTGAGCGAGTAAGTAATGAAAGGGTAAGAGAGATGTGTGGAAATAAAAAGAGCATGGATGAGAGAGCAGAAGAGGGTGTTTTGAAATGGTTTGGGCACATGGAGAGAATGAGTGAGGAAAGATTGACCAAGAGGATATATGTGTTGGAGGTGGAGGGAACGAGGAGAAGTGGGAGACCAAATTGGAGGTGGAAAGATGGAGTGAAAAAGATTTTGAGTGATCGGGGCCTGAACATGCAGGAGGGTGAACTGGATCGATGTGGTATACCGGCGTTGACGTGCTGTCAATGGATTGAATCAGGGCATGTGAAGCGTTTGGGGTAAACCATGGAAAGTTCTATGGGGCCTGGATGTGGAAAGGAAACAGTAGGCAATTACATAGAAGTTGAACTGTTAAAGGTTTTACTCAGCACACTAGTACCCTCAGTGTGCCAGATTTTAGAGGTTGCTGGCTTTTGAAATGGCATATCAAAGAGATCACAGTGTACAGTGCTGTATAGATTTATGATGTGACTGTTAAGCTGTAGGTTATATGGTACTGCAGTATGTTAGTGCAGTGTAAGCATATAGGTTATGATGTTGAGACATTTTTGCTTTGAATTGGTAGCTATCCATCTGGAACTTTGTTCCATAGTGGTTTATGTCTGTTTTATGGAAGTTGACAATTCGTTGGGGAACATGACAACACATAGTTAACAGATTTGCAGTTTCTTAATGGAACAAGGTTTGAATGTATTTCCTGAGAACAAGAAAATGATTAAGGGTTTCATTCAGCATTTCCTATCTTTGTTTATCTCTCTATTTATCTATTGATATCTCTGATGCCCATTCCCTATGGAAATTCCCATCAGGGGGATGGCCATGGCAAAAGTGTATCCACTTATCCCTGTCCTTATGTGTGACTTATTCTATGTCCACATTTTGGTTGCGTAGGTCAGGGGCAGGAGAACTATGCTGTCCCTTAATCCTTTCTTCATTATTCATTATTCAACTCCTTTACCCTTCATGACTCTTCTGCCCAGTACTTATCTCTCCTTCCATATCACCAATCTTACAAAAGATGGCTCCCAAATATTTAGATTCTGTAACCTCTTCCAGTCTTTCTACCCCTATATCTATAACATAGTTTAGTGAACTTTCTTTTCTTACTCCATAGGACTTTGCAAAATCCATACTTTTACCCTTGTTTCCTTTCAGACACCATTAGTTTACTTTTACTTGCACATACCTTCAGTTGCCTACTTACACACATCATAAAACAGACTTACAGCCATCTGCAACTCATCTATACTCTCCACAAATGACACCGTGCTCTGCAAACAGACTAGTCACTAGCCACCATACCTCACCACCTCACTGCATCTCTGCACCCTGTTTCCCAAGTTTTGCTCTCATCTGTCTTATCACTCCATCCATTGTGACATCACACAGCCCTGCCTCACACCCACATACATAAACTTTCACTCTGCTCTCCATTCACTCTTACACATGCATTTGCTCCTCTATAGCAGGCTTTCACACCATCCAACAGTTGTACCCGTGCACCATATATCCTTAATAAGTTTTATAATGCATTCCACTTTTTCATAATTTTTAAATTTCTCTCAGGATTGCTGTGTATATGTTTATCAATTTTATGATAATTTTTCCCTTGTAAATCCTAATCGTGAAGGAACATGCATCAGTATTTGGCTCCAGGAATTATATAGAATATTACCATACCTACTTTTTGTGGACACCTAATATTATAACTCAAGGATAACGTAAATGAGAGCAGAACAGAGGATTGCACAATTTTCTCTTGAATGACCTTTAGCTCTTAACTCATATGTTAATAATGGAGGACTGGAAAAGTGGTGTCCACTTCATCCAAAGAGATGCAGCCACATCACCCCAGTCCTTCATGAATTTTTGTTATGCTTTGGGATCTTGCTGGTTGTGGGAAAAGTGTGAATTGAGTCAGCATTTGTGCAGTGTTAATCACTCACATTATTTGTGGTTTTTAATCCTACTTATAGATTTTCTTTTCATGTAAATTGTTTAAGGAATTGAGAAATTTGATGAGAATATTTTGAAAATAAAGATGTGTTATACTTCATACTATCTTTAATGGATTATATTATGAAATGATTATGCTGTTCATTCAAATTAGAATGTGTTAGTAGATATGTTAACCTAAGTCAGTCCTGCACTGTAATTATCACCATACAAAATTTTTTCCTCATTTTGTGATTTACTTTTCTTTTATCATAAGCATACTTTGTGGTCAGGGGCACATTTTTTAACCCACTTTGGTCCTTGAAAGAGTTGTATTTCTATATTTCTTGACACCATTTCTTGTTTTGCCTTTGTCCTTTCTGTTTCTTTCTTTCAGGTTTCCCTTTTGAATAACTGCTGAGACATCAAATGTTTTTATGGAATTTATTTCTTATTGGAAGCAAATGGCAGATGTTTCATATATTAGGTAGCTAGACCACCATGCAAAACACTTCTGCATATATTTTGAGCTTTGGGGTTAGGTCCTCATTATGTAAAGACTTGAAGATGTTTAGTAATGATAATGCTTGGGGAAGATTGAGCATATATCAACCAAATTTGACTTTAGTACAAGTTGATACCACAGAGTAAGAGCAAATGGATAGTTTACTCTATGTTGGTGTTAGCAAGGAAAAGTTTTAGGTTTTCCTGTATCTCATCTTCATTGTTCTTTTAATATGTCTTTGTTTCCCATTCCTTTGATGCTATATTCATTATTTATTCTCTTATACTCTTGAAAAGCTCCTTAGTTCATCCCAGTGCTCTTTCACTTTTTGACTTTTCTTCCTCATTTCCAATCTTTCCCCTCAATCTTCAACTAAAGAAACCCATGTTTTAAATCCTTCATTGTAGAATTCGCAGAACCCTCCATAACTATGATCAGTATTTTGGCAGTGAAATTGCTTTCCTTTATTTACTTTCTCAGAGAAATCTCTAATCTCTTTGTAGTAGTTTCCATGATTACATTTCCTCTTCGAATCTGGTTTCCTATCTTGATTTTTAATGGCCTCATTAACCATTAGTAGGTAGTAGTCGGTAGGCAGCCACCAACCAGGGTGGCATATTACCGGTACTATCTGCTTTGGTACCGGGAGGATTAGTGATGGCTGTGTAATGAACCAGCATTTCAGTGGTTATCAAGTTGCACCCCTTTGACCCAGGTAGCTGTCTTTTCTTTCTACTTCACCCACATGTGGACGACTGGCATTTTGTGCACAGACATACATTTTTTCCATGTCACACATAACACCTGACAACATTTTACCCTTACAACTCATTCTTCATAACTGTAGATTTTCCTGTGGTGAATGCTATGCATTATCCCTGCCTTTTGGAAAAATGGTAGAAGCAATAGATAGAAAAAGTAGGTATGAACATTTGATGAGCATTTGGTAGAAACATTAGGTAGGTACCTCTGAAAGCACCACTTAAGAGTTCCCCTCTGCCAATGACCTGTGCAGGGGTAGGCACCAAAGACTAAGAAGCATTACTTTAGTTCATCAGATATGGAGACTTTTGCTATGGTCACCTCTTAAGGGAGTTCCCATAGGGAATGGGCATGAGAGAGATAGATAGGTAGAACTATGTCTACATGATCACTTTTGCAATGCCTGTATCATATTTTATGTTTTCAGCATCCTTATTAATGTTTGTAAAGGTAAGATTTAGCCATGATGGTTTATCATTCCCTCTGATTCGAGTGTGCTCTATTACATGCTGGTACTTTAAAGGAAATTTTCTCTTATACAATATAAGAACATGTGTCCCCATGAGAATCTGAATTTTCTTCGTCTTGTTTATGTATGATGAAAATTCCTCTAATTAGAACTTTTGCCATCCCTAAAGAGTGCATGTCTCATTGCTTCTGGCACCATCCTGATTGTTCCTTCATTATCATCATTCAGTACTTTACCATAATTCATAACAATTCTTTGGAGGATTTTGAATTGTTAACACTGATAAGCAAATGTTCCCTACATTATTTTTTTCATTATGTACTATTTGAGTAGGTCATCCATCATCATTATATGTTGAAACTTATCGTTGCCCTTTATTAAAGTTGTCCTCAACATGTACAATGATTTTTTTTATTGTACATAATTTTAGCTTGAATCAGATACCTGCTTGAGTAATATACTGCTAATTACCATTTTGGCACTTGTGATCCTCTTTATTATTAAGCAAACATGTATGACCACTGATATGTAGGTAAGTTTCATAGAGTAGGAGTTTTTATAACTGTAAAGGTAGTGCCTGGCAAAATCTTAAAATAGATATGATTGTTTTCATTGATGGTTTTTGTTTCATTTAATTTTTCTTAGTGTTGCAAAATTATTTGAAATTCAAATTCTGGAAATAGAATTTTGAAATGTTAAGTAACAACAAATTGCATTAAAAGTCTTCATTATGCTTGACATGATTTCTTAGAATCATGATCTATCCCTCTTGTAAAATTGGTGTTTTGATAAAATTTTTTTAGAATATCATGAATGAATTATAGATAATGATTGAAGTTAACCATTTTGTAGTAATTTCGTCTTTTTAACATATCTCTGAATATACTGGGCTACCTAAAATCCCTTTGAGCATACGCTTTTGGGTTTAGATTCATGTAATTAAGGTTTTGGTAAACCTGTCGTATTTCAGTGTGGTTAGTTTTTGGGTTTCATTTGTGTTGTATGTGATATTTAGCAATTATTCTTTATAATAAACTTTCATGAGGCTATAATAAACTTTACCTTCGTTCATGATATGCAGTTTATTGAAGGGAAGTTATGCTAATCCCTTATGAAATATTTGATAGCATTCAATACATATTTTTATGGTTTTATTATTACAATATCCTAATTAGAATATTTATACTATACATTCATTAGGGCTGATGGAAATGGGTTTCAGAGACTGGATACACATTTGGGGGGAGGGGGAAATGAGTGGGTGTAAATAGGTATGAAAACAAAAAGTTCAGATTTCTGTGTATTTAAAGATAGCCAATTATTTTGAAACAACATACTACAATTTCTTACACACCTGAACAACACTGAATGTGACTGTGTTAAAAAGAAATATGCAGGTAAAGAACTAGGAACATAGCATGTACACATATGTACCCTCCTTTCCAGCTCTGCATTAGGGAATAGCTTTAAGCATAATTTTTGCTGCAAATAGTGGAGAAAGCATTTTCTAAAAAAAATTTTGTATAATGTTTAACTTTTTCTTTTTCTTTTTGTAATCACCAGGGGACATCGAATGAAGGGGGTGAAGGAGCTGGGTTAGTGCCTATGATGAGCCCACCAACTGGTCAGCCACAGTTCTTTAATCCTACCCAGTTTAAGCCATCCAACACAACTAACACCAACCAGACTCGGAGACCTGGCCCTGGGAGACGAACATATTCTGCTAGACGATAGTGTTTCTAGTTCGTGTCGGCTGGTAGTAGCTGAAACAGGGTTAAAACTTTGTTCTTTTCCTGTGATTTATAGTTTTTATATTAGTTTCTGAAGTAGAAGATGAAATATTTATCACATAAATTTATAAGTAGGGACACATTGGATTAAAATGCAAGCCTTATAATATATGGTGATCAAGCAGTTTAGAACTTGCTTGTCATACTAATTTATGAGAATGGTAATCTTTACTACTTACGTTTATCATAATCCTCTTTTTTGTGTGAAAAGGAATTGGTAAATAGACAAAAGCAACATTTCCACTGATGTAGTGGTCTTTACCCTTGTTGCTCAGATATGTGATAGTGTTATGGGCTAAAGGCAAGATGGTAACTACATAATTTTAATGGTGTAAATGGTTAATTGTAAAGCAGTTGCATTATTTTATAGTGTATGTAGCTTGTTATCTACTGTTGCATTTGAGGACTAGCCCCCAACTTTGTTTTTTCCAGTTTTGTGTTCATTACATATCATCCTTGGTAACAGCATAAATTATTTTTAGCATAAAATCCTAAGTTTTGGCTACTTGGAACATACAGTGCAATGACTGATTATAATCAGGTATGTAATGTTATTTTGGATTTTAAACATATGATTATTAAGATCTTTTAGTGCATTCAGAGTACCCCAGCTTTCAGTTTGAGTAATATTGTACAAGGTATATATTTGATTTAAAGGCTGTATGTATGTAGTGAATGTATTGTTGCAATTTCAGAGTTCTCTTGAAACTTAAGCCACAATACTAATTGTTTCTCAGTGCTCCAGCATGCTTTTTATAAAGGAACATCAGAGCTATTAATAGTGGCTGGAAATAAATGTGCCAACAAGTCAATCTCCTACATTTTATACTGCAGTTACTCCTATATATCCGTTTGGGGTTGTCACAAAGAATACCTTGATATTATGTGTGTGCATGCTGGATGACGAATAGTTGTTTAATACATTTCTTTATAATGTACAGTGCAAGGGAGATATTGCAGTTTTTAAGATTCATGGTTATAGATGAATGTGGATGATATATGAAGAGTGAATCAAAAGGACTAGAGTGGATGAATGATGTATTCAGTGAAACTAGAAGTGTATTACAGATAATACCTTCAATTGTTCATATTGCCAGTTATAGTGGCTACTTATTTATTATGAAAATATAAAGGTACTTGCTGATCCACTATTATGAGGTGAAAATATTTGAAAGAAAAGATGTACTTGGTCAAGAGATAAACATTCTAAATACTTGTCAGTAGTTGCATATAACACCTTGGATTTATTGCATATGATTATTTACTGTATTGGTCATTCTCTGGGGCATCCTTGCATTTTTTAAGGTTGTAGTTAGTGAGCATAATGAGTAAAGATTTCTCCATCTTCATTTTTCAGACTTGCTAACTTGTGGAAGATAACAGTTGCAGTTAATTCAATCAGGTAAAGCAAGTATTTGCATAGGAAGGAACTTTCACCTCTAGGTGGTGCTTATGCTGTGGTACTCATTGGTCTCCTGATTGTTGAGGCCTTGATAGATATTTTGTATATTTTAGTAGGATTTTTTTTCCCCTCCTTCAGCACTTGGTTGTAAATCCATATTTTTCTGAAGTCTTTATATGTAGGCAGTACAATTCATCAATTAATTTGTTAAAAGCTTTTCATGGAAAATAAATAAATGGAAGCATCAATCTCAAAAACATACTATGTTCTATTTTAGACAAAGCCTCTATTATGATGCTTTATAAATGGGTAGGATTGAGGTGACTGGTACGTAGCCCCAACATGGGAATTTGAATAATTTCAGCTTCCCGGTGTATAGTAGAATAATCTCTCATTTTATTCTTCATTTCCTTAGTATATATATCCCATCAATTTGTTTATTTTGAAGGTGATAAAAAAATAGAATGGTATGGGTATATTTAAAATGTTTTATGTATGTACATATTGGTTTATTAATAAAGTATATGTGGTCCCCTTACTTTTCATTATAATCGGTTATTGCAAGAGTTGTGGAAACAAAGACAATAAATGCAAGTGAAATTTCTGCTCGTCATTTAGCGTACAAGCCTATTACTTCACTCCCCAAAATCCCGTTTTTCCAATGCAACATAAGCTTTTCATAATTTTTCACTTTGCACAAAAAGTTTTCATTGAGGTAATTCTATTCACACCTATGTAAATAAAACAGCTTCATTGCATGTGGTCATTTCTTTGGCATCATTATAAATGTGCCTGGTAGTCTTTAACAATTCAGATAGGACAGCTATCCATTTATTTTTGCAGTATGCCTTTACTTGTACCTTCATCTTAATTACCAAGTACCTTCTCATTATTCTAATGCCTTTATAATAATTTCTGTACATCATACATCTTTCTCATCTTCTTTCTTAATCTGTTCTAATTGCAGTATTACCGAGTGTGAATAAAGATACTGGTCCCATGATGAAGCATCTTATTCTGGAAAGTGAAAAAGTACAAAGCATTTATGCAAGTTTGGAAGTTCATAAATCAGTTGAACACAGTGGACATGAGTCAAGGATGTCTTCAACTGAACTGACAGGCCACATGTACCTTATCAACCCTGTGAAATTAGGATTCACTTCTTTTAAACACCATCAACTGCTTACAATAACTGTGGAAGCTTACATTTTGTTCCATCCATTCTCCTGCAAGCTGTCTTATGCATGAAAATATTAAGCAGCCATGGTGTTATTGCACAGCCTTTCATTTAAAACCACTCTTTCATACCATTAATTACTTTTACAAGATCCTTTGTGAAAGCTCTTACCAACATCTTGTGATGCGGGATAAGCGTGTGCTCGAGGGAAGGTGGTCAGGATGAAGCTTGTGTTGGATAGGAGGTGGTAGTTTGAGCCGGACGAGAGGTGGTCAGTGGTGGTGGAGGAGGAAGCTTGTAGTGGAGATGGTGAGGGTGAAGCTTATGGCGAGGGTGATAATGGTATGTTGGGTGATTGGGTGGGCCTAGAGCAACAGTACATGCCAACCATGTAAGGGTTACAAACGTGGTTCAGAACCATCTGCACTGCTACACTCAGAGCCTCCAGTCCTACATGCATCCTCTCAAAGCACTGCCATGCTATAAAGCTCAGAAAGTTTGAGAACTTGCCCAACAAATCCTCACTGATATGTGCTGCATAGAAGTGCATGCAGTCTGACCTTGCTACAAAGGCAATGGGCAGGAATGAGTCCCATATAATAATTCCTGGTGGTTGTAGGCTGATTTGTGCATTGAGTAACCACTCTAACACCTCGTTTGACTGCTGTGTGTAGTGCCCAGTATGACCTGGAAGAACCAAATAATTGTAAATGTTGTTATACTAAACAAAGATGAGTATGTTGTATTCAGCTAGATTCAAAAACTCATAAAAATTTTCCACCTTACAAATAAGTGGCAGAAGAGGGTTCCAGGTAAAAGTGGGCCCGCATCTATGGTGTGTGGTGTCACCATGGCTGTATACTAGTCCTGATGGTACTGTATGGATGAAAGTTGTGGGCCTTAAAGGCAAATGTACTGTGCAGAAGAAATAAATTTATTGGATATAAAGTGGTTAAGGACAATCTGTGGTGTGAGGAAGGCTGGTGGAGTAAGGAATGACAGTAAAATTGAGGCATACTAGGAAGCATATTGTGTTTGACAAAGGTGAAGAGTACATGCTGAAATAGATTAGACATATGGAAAGGACAAATGAGGAAAGACTTATGAAGAGGATATGAGCATCAGAAAAGGAGGGAACTGGAAGGAGTGAGAGACCAAGGACAAGGTGGAAAGATGGACTGAAAGATGCTTTGAGTTATAAGGTCTGAATATGCAGGAAGTTGTAAAGAATGTATGGATAGAGTGAAGAGGAGTGATGTGGTACAAAGAGCATCGTGCTGTCAGTGGGATAAACTATAGCATGTGAAGTGGTCAGGGGAAACCATGGAAAGGTCAGTGGTGCGTGGCTTTGAACTGGGGGATCTGGTTTTGGTGCAATTTTGATGACAGCCAGTGTGTGGATGTTAGCAAGTGAATGCCATTTTTTTCTCTTTTTTGTTTGAGGAGCTACACTGCTGGTGTAGGAAACAGCAAATAATTATGAAAAAGTTAGATTATTTAACTTATCCACTTGTAATGCTTATCAAACTCATACATCAAATATTTAATTAATTCAATTACACCAATTTTGCATGAGTTTATTGGGTACTCACAGATCCCTCTATCGCAACAAACACTACACTAACAAAGCATATTCACACGAAAATGTCCTGGCAACTGGGTATAGAGGCTGTGTTGGGGCAGTGTTCAAGCTTTGTGTGGGCAGTGTCCAGAATGTGTGTAGTAGTGTCAGAATATATATGGCAGTGTTCAAGCTGTTTGTGGCTGAGTCCTGGCTATGTGAAGCAGTGTACGTACACTGTGTCCAGGCTGCATGTGGGTGTTCAGGCTGCTTATGGCTGGGTCCTATCTGTGTGTGGCATTGTCAAGATTATGTGTAGCACTGTCTAAGCTGTGTGTGGCAGTGTCAAGGTGTATCTGTGTTGAGCAGTCTACCTGTCACTGTCTATGTGGTTTAGTCAATGAGGTAGTGTTCCTTTGACAGTATCTAAGCGACACTGTTCAAGTGGCACTGTTTTTTACCATTGGTGTTCATGAAGCCATGCTCTGCAAAGGAACTAGTAAGGGAGTGTCTGAGGGTTAGTGTTTATGCAGCGGTATCGCTGTATGTGTGGCAGTAACCCTACGACAGTGGCCATGTAGCATCCATGGAGTAATTTCTCTTTCTGTGATCCATGTCGTAATGTTAAAGCAGGTGTGTCCACAAGGACGGCAATACTAACATAGTAATCTTCATTTGACAGTGTTGAAGTATCAATCTCTGTGTTTTAATGTCTAAATGTTTAAGTGCTTGAGGATATACCACAAGCGTATGTACGGGTCTTTGTGAAAATGGGTGTTTGAGTCTGTCCACACTTATAAGTTTACATTTCAAAGCTGTGTGTCTATGCCATCACTTCCTATGTAGTCCCTTGAGGCTGGGCCTGGGGAAGTGTGACTCACCGAAAATGTGGCTAATGTACTCCTTGAAGGGGTCTGGCAGTGCCCACACCAAGGTGGTGCGTGTAGCCAGCCGCTTCAGCATTGGTCTCATCTTCTTCATCACTGTGACAGCAGCATCGTCTATCTGGTCTATGATAGTCTGTTTGACATCCATCAGCTGCCAAGCTCCTGTGTCTGGAAGCAGATTTGAACTGTAGTGTATATGTTGCATACAGTTTGGATATGACAATGCTATTATGATATGCTTACTCAGTTGCACAAGCAGATTTTGGACACATTTACATAGAGCCCGGACCCTAAACATAAACACACATAAAACATCATGACACTTAATGACTTGTGGTCCAGACCAGTGGATGTGACCAGCTTCCCGAGTGCTACAGGAGCCTTATAAGGGTGAAGGAACTCTTGGAGCAGGTAATAAGCATATATATATATATATATATATATATATATATATATATATATATATATATATATATATGGTTTACCCCAGACGCTTCACATGCCCTGATTCAATCCACTGACAGCACGTCAACCCCGCTATACCACATCGATCCAATTCACTCTATTCCTTGCCCTCCTTTCACCCTCCTGCATTTTCAGGACCCGATCACACAAAATCTTTTTCACTCCATCTTTCCACCTCCAATTTGGTCTCCCACTTCTCCTCGTTCCCTCCACCTGCGACACATATATCCTCTTGGTCAATCTTTCCTCACTCATTCTCTCCATGTGCCCAAACCATTTCAAAACTCCCTCTTCTGCTCTCTCAACCATGCTCTTTTTATTTCCACACATCTCTCTTATACCCTTACGTTACTCGATCAAACCGCCTCACACCACACATTGTCCTCAAACATCTCATTTCCAGCACATCCACCCTCCTGCGCACAACTCTATCCATAGCCCACGCCTCGCAACCAAACAAAATTGTTGGAACCACTATTCCTTCAAACATACCCATTTTTGCTTTCCGAGATAATGTTCTCGACTTCCACACATTCTTCAAGGCTCCCAGGATTTTCGCCCCCTCCCCCTCCCTATGATCCACTTCTGCTTCCATGTTCCATCTGCTGCCAGATCCACTCCCAGATATCTAAAACACTTTACTTCCTCCAGTTTTTCTCCATTCAAACTTACCTCCCAATTGACTTGACCCTCAACCCTACTGTACCTAATAACCTTGCTCTTATTCACATTTACTCTTAACTTTCTTCTTTCACACACTTTACCAAACTCAGTCACCAGTTTCTCACATGAATCAGCCACCAGCGCTGTATCATCAGCGAACAACAACTGACTCACTTCCCAAGCTCTCTCATCCACAACAGACTTCATACTTGCCCCTCTTTCCAAAACTCTTGCATTCACCTCCCTAACAACCCCATCCATAAACAAATTAAACAACCATGGAGACATCACACACCCCTGCCACAAACCTACATTCACTGAGAACCAATCACTTTCCTCTCTTCCTACACGTACACATGCCTTACATCCTCGATAAAAACTTTTCACTGCTTCTAACAACTTGCCTCCCACACCATATATTCTTAATACCTTCCACAGAGCATCTCTATCAACTCTATCATATGCCTTCTCCAGATCCATAAATGCTACATACAAATCCATTTGCTTTTCTAAGTATTTCTCACATACATTCTTCAAAGTAAACACCTGATCCACACATCCTCTACCACTTCTGAAACCACACTGCTTTTCCCCAATCTGATGCTCTGTACATGCCTTCACCCACTCAATCAATACCCTCCCATATAATTTACCAGGAATACTCAACAAACTTATACCTCTGAAATTTGAGCACTCACTCTTATCCCCTTTGCCTTTGTACAATGGCACTACGCAAGCATTCCGCCAATCCTCAGGCACCTCACCATGAGTCATACATACATTAAATAACCTTACCAACCAGTCAATAATACAGTCACCCCCTTTTTTATTAAATTCCACTGCAATACCATCCAAACCTGCTGCCTTGCCGGCTTTCATCTTCCGCAAAGCTTTTACTACCTCTTCTCTGTTTACCAAATCATTTTCCCTAACCCTCTCACTTTGCACACCACCTCGACCAAAACACCCTATATCTGCCACTCTATCATCAAACACATTCAACAGACCTTCAAAATACTCACGCCATCTCTTTCTCACATCACCACTACTTGTTATCACCTCCCCATTTGCGCCCTTCACTGAAGTTCCCATTTGCTCCCTTGTCTTACGCACTTTATTTACCTCCTTCCAGAACATCTTTTTATTCTCCCTAAAATTTAATGATACTCTCTCACCATTTCCCGCGTTAAGAACAGAGGACTGGGCCTTTTTTGGAATATCCTCACCTGGCCCCCTCTGTTCCTTCTTTTGGAAAATCAAAAAAAAGAAAAAAAAAAAACGAGAGGGGAGGATTTCCAGCCCCCCGCTCCCTCCCCTTTTAGTCGCCTTCTACGACGCGCAGGGAATATGTGGGAAGTATTCTTAATCCCCTATCCCCAGCGGAGAGACAGCGACAAAGTATAAAAAAAAAATAAAAAATAAAAAAAAAAAATATATATATATATATATATATATATATATATATATATATATATATATATCCGCTGCCAGATCCACTCCCAGATATCTAAAACACTTCACTTCCTCCAGTTTTTCTCCATTCAAACTCACCTCCCAATTGACTTGACCCTCAACCCTACTGTACCTAATAACCTTGCTCTTATTCACATTTACTCTTAACTTTCTTCTTTCACACACTTTACCAAACTCAGTCACCAGCTTCTGCAGTTTCTCACATGAATCAGCCACCAGCGCTGTATCATCAGCGAACAACAACTGACACTTCCCAAGCTCTCTCATCCCCAACAGACTTCATACTTGCCCCTCTTTCCAAAACTCTTGCATTCACCTCCCTAACAACCCCATCCATAAACAAATTAAACAACCATGGAGACATCACACACCCCTGCCGCAAACCTACATTCAGTGAGAACCAATCACTTTCCTCTCTTCCTACACGTACACATGCCTTACATCCTCGATAAAAACTTTTCACTGCTTCTAACAACTTGCCTCCCACACCATATATTCTTAATACCTTCCACAGAGCATCTCTATCATAGGGTGGGGGAGGGGGCGAAAATTCTGGGAGCCTTGAAGAATGTGTGGAAGTCGAGAACATTATCTCGGAAAGCAAAAATGGGTATGTTTGAAGGAATAGTGGTTCCAATAATGTTGTATGGTTGCGAGGCTTGGGCTATGGATAGAGTTATGCGCAGGAGGATGGATGTGCTGGAAATGAGATGTTTGAGGACAATGTGTGGTGTGAGGTGGTTTGATCGAGTAAGTAACGTAAGGGTAAGAGAGATGTGTGGAAATAAAAAGAGCGTGGTTGAGAGAGCAGAAGAGGGTGTTTTGAAATGGTTCGGGCACATGGAGAGAATGAGTGAGGAAAGATTGACCAAGAGAATATATGTGTCGGAGGTGGAGGGAACGAGGAGAAGAGGGAGACCAAATTGGAGGTGGAAAGATGGAGTGAAAAAGATTTTGTGTGATCGGGGCCTGAACATGCAGGAGGGTGAAAGGAGGGCAAGGAATAGAGTGAATTGGAGCGATGTGGTATACCGGGATTGACGTGCTGTCAGTGGATTGAATCAAGGCATGTGAAGCGACTGGGGTAAACCATATAAAGCTGTGTAGGTATGTATATTTGCGTGTGTGGACGTATGTATATACATGTGTATGGGGGTGGGTTGGGCCATTTCTTTCGTCTGTTTCCTTGCGCTACCTCGCAAACGCGGGAGACAGCGACAAAGTATGAAAAAAAAAAAAAAAATATATATATATATATATATATATATATATATATATATATATATATATATATATATATATATATAAAATCAGGCCTGAACATGCAGGAGGGTGAAAGGCATGCAAGGAATAGAGTGAATTGGAACGATGTGGTATACCAGGGTCGACGTGCTGTCAATGGATTGAACCAGGGCATGTGAAGCGTCTGGGGTAAACCATGAGAAGTTCTGTGGGGCCTGGATGTGGAAAGGGAGCTGTGGTTTCGGTGCATTATTACATGACAGCTAGAAATGAGTGTGATCGAATGTGGCCTTTGTTATCTTCCTAGTGCTACCTCGTGCACATAAGGGGGGAGGGGGGGTTGTTATTTCATGTGTGGTGGGGTGGCGATGGGAATGGATAAAGGCAGACTATGAATTATGTACATGTGTATATATGTATATGTCTGTGTGTGTATATATATGTATACGTTGAGATGTATAGGTATGTATATTTGCGTGTGTGGACGTGTATGTATATACATGTGTATGTGGGTCGGTTGGGCCATTCTTTCGTCTGTTTCCTTGCGCTACCTCGCTAACGCGGGAGACAGCGGCAATATATATATATATATATATATATATATATATATATATATATATATATATATATATATATATATATATATATATATATATGGAGGGGTAATTGCAATTCCGTAAGAGTCCAGATAATTTCCTTCACTGAAACTTTACAATACACGACATGTTTCATGGAGGAAATCTGCCTCATCAGATGTAGACAGTTCACAAAATTTCAGATCCCAACACAAGCATACATGCTTTGTACACCCTCTAACCATGATGGTAAAAGGATGTACAAGCCTTTGTTCTTGTTGGGATTTGGAACTTGTGAATCGCTTGTTGGCAGGCACTGACCAGGGAGGTACTACTTCTGAGTATCAGGAGTAATAGTGACACAGAACAGTAAACTAGCACCATAGTGGCTATCACGTTCTCTTCCTTAGCCCAGGTTGCTGTCCTTCCTTTCAGCCTCAGATATATGTGGCTGTTGGAACTCTCTCTGACTAAAGAACTTCTTTTCATCTCACTATCTGACAACATGCAATTCATGCAGTTTTTATCTTAATTTGGAAATTTTCTTTTTCTTTAGGAATGAAAGAATAAGAAAATTACCCATGTATCTCCTGCATGATGTGGGAAACGAGTGGAAGCAGGGGGATTGAAAACCCTTCCCTCCTGTATTTCGACTTTCCTGATGTAGAAAGAGGTGCCAAGTTTGGGACTTAGTCTTCAAAAGCCCAGGGTTGGGTGCATAATTACACGTGGCTGTAACCAGGATTAAAGCAGGAAGACAGATGCTAAGTTTGAGAGAAACCTGGAGGCTATGGCTTTGCATGACAAAAAACTGAAGGGCAAGGGGAAAGAATGATTCACGTATATCGTGTAGGGTGAAATATGGGGGTTAGTGAGGATAGCAAAAGAACTGGTGGCACTTCAGATGAAGGATAAACTGAGCGAGTTAAGGAAGTGAGGTCAAGGTTGTTGTAGGTCTGAGGAAATGCAGGATACGAGAGTGTATTTTAGGAGGAACCAAGTTGTGAAGGGACCAAATCCTGATGTTTGAGAATCTGAATGTAAGGGTGAGTGATGTGGGAACTGAGGATTTAATTACAACACAAGGGATCTCCGGTTGTAAGTGAGAATGGAAGAATAATGTCAAGTCGTGTGTTGAAAGAAGAATGGTGACTGAGAATACGTGTCTTAAGAAAAGGTGCATATATAAACATGGTAGAGTGGCGTTGGGGGTCAACGGGCATTACTGGTTTATAAGCCCATCAGCAGACATGCAAAGTGGGCAGTGGATGGACTGTCTGATCATTTCTTTGTGAGGGTGATTGTGAAAGTCTGTGGTGGGTTTAGGATGAGAGGAAATGATATATGTGTGAGGGGAGCGGTGAAAGTGAGCAGTCTGGGAAAAGAGGCTTATGTCGTGGGATACCAAGGGAGGATGAGTGAAGCATGGCACAGTGAAAGCCACAGAAACTTAAGTGTGTGGAAACTGTGCTTGAATGTCCAGGTGAAATATGTAGCATGGACGATTGAATGTAGAGGTATGAGGGTGGTTAGTAAGAGGCGGAATGAACATATGAAAACGTTTGAGACGAAAAACAGAGGGGTCGTGTGAGTTACATGTCGAGTGCTATGTGTAAATTGGAGAAAGTATGTGTGTATGTGTGTGTGTGTGTGTGTGTGTGTGTGTTGAATGCTAGTGAACCACAGTTAATGTGAGGCAGAGAGGAAAGCCAGCAATCTGGGCAAGGACGGGGAATTTAGCAGCCATTGTAGTGCAAGCTCACAGCGTCACTAACTACCCGGGCGGTAGTACCTCCCTGGTCAGTGGATGCCCGATACCTGGAACCCGTGTGTTGTGTGTTTGTGAGTGCAGAAACGGCTTCAATATTTCTTCAGTCAATATCGTAGTCCTTAGTCCTTTTTCATTAGCTGTCAAAAGAAAAGGAGAGAGAGAGAGAGAGAGAGAGAGAGAGAGAGAGAGAGAGAGAGAGAGAGAGAGAGAGAGAGAGAGAGAGAGAGAGAGAGAGAGAGAGAGAGAAAAGTCCCAGCCATACGAAATGTAGTGCGACTAATGTTTGGGAGTGTGGTGTTGTGTGTGGTGGCCGGTGTTCACAGGAGAGAGATGAGCGTCCCACCACACATCCTGAAGATTTTATGAGGCAGTTTGGATAATGTCTTAATGCAGTCAGTCACATGATGATCATCTCGAGCGTAAGTAACAAGACTCACTGAGGATGACGACGTCCGGGAGGCGGCCCTTGGGCGCCCTAAGCCAGCGGCGGATGAGGTGCAGAGCCCCGACCCTCGTCTCGCCCTCCTTCCCTCGGGGGGCTCCGCCCTTGTCGATGAGAGCTGCCCAGTGGAAGTCCACCATCAGCCCCGGGGCTCTCACACATTCCACACGAAAGTCGTGCTTGTATTTCTTCCAGTGCATCATACCCTCCGCACCCAGGAACTGCTCCGGGGTCAGCACCACGCCCTAGGGACGACAGCACAGCATGCCAGTCGGTCGTATATCACAACTGTGGAGAACCTGATACACTGCCACACTGTCAACACACAGGTGACGTGGTGCATTAACCATTTACCAGGTACGTTGTGGTGGTCAAGAGATGACGAAGGAATTGGTAACAATGCAACATAAACCTAAGCGAATGAAGTTAAAGAATTACATTGGAATAAAGTACCGCTAACGGAGGAGGGCCCTCGTCCCCCGCAGCACGTGTAGTTAGAACACGTGACCTGAAATACTAACACATCTCTCACTGTCGTGTCCCCCCCCCCCCCCCTAGTCATCATTACAACTTGGCAGGTATCTCGAAGTTTCCCTCTCCTGGGTTATATATAATGCCAGTTGTATCTACAGCTACGTTCTGTGTATCCGCTATGGCTTTCAGACAATTCTTAATTACTCATACACGTGGCTCAGCACTGTGTTACTACGAGTCTTTACACATGCTCTGTACCAAGACACACGTAAAGGAATATCTTACAAGCTGTGACTCACCGTGAAACAGCGTGACCGGCTCCTTTCAACTACTGCTTTGGTAACAAGCACGTCACCTTTTGGTCGTTAACCTTCCTTTAATCCGGTCCTCTGGCGTGTGATGGCCTGTTCTTTGACCTGACCCTAAAGGCTTAGGTCAAAGACTAAGCCATCATCTACGAGGATATTCTCGTCGAGCTCAACAGTCGTACCGTCATGCATAAAGAGCTAAGATACTAGAGCCGTGTAGAGACGCTTACTAAGAGCAGACTGTCGCAGATAATGGACCACAGAAGAGAGCGGTGTTATGGGTATATCTACGCTGATCTAATCAACTCTTCCTCCGGATTATCTACCTCGTCCCCGGGAGGAACACCCGCTACTTGTTATATACATCCTTCTCCCAGGTTCCTCTCACCTTGTAGGTGGTGATCCTGGGTTGCAGGTCCCGCAGGAGGTCGATGAGGACCTCCACGTGTTGTCTGATGCGCGAATCTCCCACATAGGCGATGTGTGTGGTGCCGGAGCCCCGCCGACGCCGCCTTCCCACACACCTGCCGACGTCTTCCGCTGTAAACTGCCGCAGGCGGCAGGCCAGATGCGGCAGTTGGCCTTCCGTCTGCTCCAACCTCCACTTCTGACACAAAGATACAAAAAGGCGAGGTAAATAATGGAATGCAACTTGCTGGGAGAAGGACTGGAATACACCTGATAAAGAATATTAGAATACAGAGGAATATAAACAATAACACTCCTCTGGTCCCTCTCGATCGAGACTGTCAGTGATAAGGGAAGACATCAAGATACATACACATTACTGTGGTCAGAGGGGAAAATCAAACAGATGTCCATGAAAATAAAAGTTTACATGTAAAAGGAAGAGCGAACGGTGTATGTCGTTGACTTGAAGTATCAGCCAAGTCTGCTCTTAAATGTATCATACTGTGGTGTTGCTCTCAACAACTGTAATTATTAAATCATTCTATAATGTACGTTAATAGGAAGAGGTCACAGATTGTGAATGTGAGTACACTGATACAGAAAAGGAGGTAGGTAGACGAAAATTCAACTGAACATGCATCTTAATCTTACAGTGCCGACGGCAGGCAATTCTTCGAAATTAGCAAAATAAGATAAACCCAACTGTATAGCAAGAAGCTATACAGGATACAAGTAAGATGAGACGAGAGACACTTCTATAATGTTGAGAGTTGTGTATGAATGTAATTATCGATGAGATTTAATGGAGACAATATACAGAAGGTTGAAAAGCTTAGGGTACTGAAAAATGTTTAAGAAATGGGACCCCACGAGAGTAGAGCTCCCTCCCTTACTATACATATAAGTAATTACATTCACACAGACGAGGTAGCTGGTTTTGCAGGCAAACACAGATAGGGAAGGCACTGCCGTCTTGGTATCGGGAGGCTTAGTAAGCCAGCACTACAGAGGCTAAGTTCCTCTTCCTGTCTTTTCTTTCTGCCTCCTCTCACACATGGGATGTTGGCATTTAGTACACACACACACACACACACTCTCTCTCTCTCTCTCTCTCTCTCTCTCTCTCTCTCTCCCGCAACACATATAAACACTCGACATATTTCTCATACGGCTCTTTTCCCACTGCATTTTCCTGCAGTGAGCACAACGCGCTACCCCTACCCAACGACGACAACACTACACACAAGCCATCACACACGGACGAATGAGGGGGTACCAGGACACGAGACGCACCTCTGCCCGCGTGACGTTGGTGCCGCTGAGGCCTGAGCCATCGCTCACTTCACGGAACATCGATGGTGAATCGTAGCCCAAGACTTCGTAAAATGAAAACGGCACAAAGATATTTCTGCTCTTCTTTTTTGCTATTAGTTTCACGGCTAAATTCACCATGGCGGACATGTTTTCCGATCTCTTCCCGATTTCAAATACATCTGTGCAAACCCCTTTGTCTGCTGGAGGGCCGAGTATTTGTTTGGGAATTTTTTGAGGGCGAATGACTGTATCGTAGTCCACGTATGCCGCTTTAAGGTAGACGGTTATGATCAGAGAAAACGTTAACATGATTATTGCAAAGGTTTTAACAACTTCCATATCTGTGACGTGTAATGTTATAATGTTAACACAGAGCAACCCTTCAGGTAGTAAAGGTTAAGGACGTCTGTTCGTCGACACAATAGTCAGGAAGCAGCCGTTGCGCTCAACACCTCACTAAGGAAAATTCTCATCATAAAATACTATTAGAACCATAAAATATCTCTCGTAGCTTTCCTGCCGATAACACTATGTCATCATTTGACCTGAGAACTTGCAGCAGGACCACATTAAAATTTAGCGTGTGACTACAGTATATCAACGCCAAAACCGACCCGTAAGTTGCACGAAACTGCCGAGGCAAAATTAAACCTACCTTTCCTCGTCCGGGAAGATGGAATTGGCTTTGACTGCAGACAGCAAGTATGCAATTTGCCGCTAACCACAGCTAATGCATTACTTCAGTACACGTTGTTTCTACATATACCAAATATGTATCATAAAAGCACTATCACTGCATCAGATCTACTGCTAATGATCACAAGATATATTTGTGCGTCGGTAACTGTGCGATGAGACAAGTCCACGTCACCAACAGGCGAGCCTCTGGCGCCGGTGATGACGGCTGATCTAACGTCAACTCTACATTATTGATGATGACATAATCACGCTTGTGTACCATACCGTTGTCCACGAAATATTGAAACAAATATAACTTCAATTTGTAATTTCAAATATCTTCTTTATGTTATTTCCAGTCAGTTCTATTTTTACGACATTTGTTCCTTTCCATAGTTTTCCTCCTTGACCTCCCTGCGTCTGTTTCCTCGTTTCATTCCTCGTGTCCAGCAGGGACACATCGCGCACCAAGGCCCACTGCGAAGCCATCCGGGAGGCCGGTAGAGCCAGGAGAGATCCACCAGCGCCTGAGAACCCACCACTACCATAGGTCCCACCAATGTCAGAGGAGACCCATCAGCGACATAGGAACTCCCCATTGCTAGAGGCCCCACCAACGCCAGGGTTACCATCTAGCGCAAAGGAAACCCACCAGTGCCGGGGTGCATATACCAGTGCAAGGCGACTCACAAGTGCCACAGGGTCCACCAATAAAATGGGAGGCTAACGGTGCCAGTGAGTCCGGTAGTGCCAGGGGAACCCACCAGTGCAGTGGCCCCCAACAGTGCCAGGGAGCCCACTAGTGCAGGGGTCCCAACAGTGCCAGGGGGCTCACCAGTGCCAGGTGACACCTGCCAGAACCAGGAGGCATAACCTACCTTCCCATTACCAGATTTAAGGACTTTTAATAGTTCAATATAATTCTCAAATCATCTATGTCCTTCACAAAAAGAACTGGGCCAAGGTCTCTCTGCCTTAGGGCACACCAGTGGCTTATGCTAAAGAAGTCACAGAAAGCGAAAGGTGAGCATGAGGTAGGTAGGTGTGGAGGCAGGGTTGAGGGAGCGGGAGGCGTTCCCTCGGGGTGGGAAGTGGACTTAGCGGGGCGGGCGGTAGGGAGGCAGTGTGTGTGTAGCAGTGGTGATGATAACACGGCTGGTCAGCTCGCACACCTACTCTGACAGGTAAGGCGGACCGTTGTTGCTCGCCCTCTAAGGATGTTGTTGTGTGTACCCGGAACGTACAGTGGTCGCTAAATGTACATGACGCTGTCATGTACTTCTCCCTCATGTGTTTGATTACATACAACATATACTTGTAATTTTCCAGTTATTAAGAGTGGCGGTGTGATGTTACAGAATAGTACAATCTTAAATTGTGTATGTTCTATGCACTTTACCATGAGGCTCCAACGAAGACTTATAACACTGGGAATAATCATGTGCGTTCTTTTTAAATGGTAATATCTAAAGAAAATGGAACAGGTGCTATATTGGCGTTTGCATATGAATCGTGAAAATTGACTCACTAATGGGTTCTCATGAACCTGAATCACGTCACAAGCATAATCATATATAGAATATATAATGATATTACAGAAATCGCATCTTTCTTTTGTCCACTGATGCAGTCATATGTACACAGTAATTATGCCAAATGATATACTTAATAATGACCTTCACCCATCATGTCGCAACATTGTTTAGTCTGTGTAAAATGAGACGATAAAATCTTTATGTCTGAGTGTTATTTAACTTTTCAGACTTCTAGTAAGTTAATCTGGTATACTTTATACACAGTATGGTCAACGGGTCTGTTCAGCGCAGGTCAGTATGTCAAACAATATATGTAACGTTACAAATAGTGATATCTTATTTACCACTTTACATTCCTCCAACTCAGGTTCAGCATCTGTATATATATATATATATATATATATATATATATATATATATATATATATATATATATATATATATATATAAACTCGATACATGAGCAGCGACACAGGCGGCAAACAGCTTTAGAACTTTTCAAAGCACACACACACACACACACACACACACACACACACACACAAAGATGTGGCTTAGCTGGTGTGTGTGTACATAACAGTAAAGACATGGTACATATTTACAAGGTTAGGAGACGGCAACACGAGAGTAAGACTCTCCCCATAACATACAAACAGTGGTCATACAAACGCAGATATATAAACCAGCTCATTTTTTTTAACAAAAGTGTCGAACATCAGCAATGTTAACGAAATGAACAGAAAATACTTGTACGACATGAACAGAAAATACTACGTACAAGATTAAACAACTACAGCATTTACCATTATTTTTTTTTTTTTTGTCTTAGCTAATACGTCACCAACAGCGACACCGTATTGACGCTGACATCACTAGACCTACTCCAGTCAGTGATGTCAGTACAGACGAAACTCTCACAAGACACTGACCACTTTCAGTTTATCTGACGATCTGCAACAATGGCAACGTTCCTAATGATGCCATACAGTGATATGATTCTCCCATCTTGAGATTATTACCGGAAAAACTGGTTTCCAAATTGAGTATCATTTTGTAACTGATATACTGACATTCTATATCTTTTATCTCACTGAGTCATATTACCAACTAGCCGATATTTACGGGAAATTTTTTTTTAACTGGGAAACTATATCATATTGTACCTAGTGGGATTAATATTGTAACATTTTTGTCAAGGAAATTAATCTTTTTTCCTTTTTGGTGGATTTTTTTTTTATCCAAAGAGCGTATTATCCTGTAACCATTATTCTACATTCATTAATCTGACTTACTTTCATTTTCAATCAATTCTACTGTCAGGAAATCAGTATTTTGTACTTAACAATATAAGAGAAACTGGTATGTAGTAAATGGCATCCTCATTATCATTAGTATTGTTATTATTATTATTATCATTATCATCATAATTATTCAAGGGAATACTATTGTGAGTCCTGATGTGAAGGGGGAGGGGAGCTCTGGTTCCAATGTGTAAATGAACGTGCAGTATAGTTGGCTACTGCTGCACTGCCCCTCCTCTCTCATGTAGTCATAACTTCACTCACTAAACAAAGAATGACCCACCCCCACACTCTCATCGAGTAATCTTAGTATTCTTTTTTAAAGTAATGTTTGTTAACCTAAAGTTCCTCCCACAACACGTGACAATAATCTTCGAAAACCTTGTATATTACACCACCACACAATCTGTTGTGGCCACTTTTCGTCTGTTTGCTAGCGCCACCTCGCTGACGTGGGAAACGGCGATCAAGTATAAAAAATAAAATAAAATAAATAAATATATATATATATATATATATACATATATATATATATATATATATATATATATATATATATATATATATATATCCAGTTGTGTCTTGAATCACAAGAACCCTGCACTGGTAATGGTTAAGTAAACAAAGGTCCCGTTTACAGTGAGCGTCTGGGAGGCTGGAGTGTGTGGCGGCTCGTACAAGCTGCTGACTGACACGAACCACCAGATCTTAAATGTTTCTTTCAAGATCTCTTTCTTTATGGAGGGAGGTGGGTTTGGGGTGGGGTGTGGGGGAGGGAGGGTTATCTGAAGCTGACGGCATGAAATGTGAAGGAACAGTAACGGTAAATGTCATGCACGAATGATCATAACGAACTATCTGTTGTTTTGTTGTTTTTGATCAATACCTTATTACCAGTAACGACACGTTTGAAATGAGCGGATCAATTATAATAAAGGTGAAAATCCTCTACGTCATTCACACACCAACGTTAAGGAATATTCTGGAAGGTCAGTGATAGCCTGATAGTCCTGGAATGTCCTGGATGGTTAGCGACGTCAAAACAGTGCTGGAATATCCTGGATGCTTGTTGACATCACAGTGCTGGAATGTCCTGGATGATAGTGACATCACAGTTTTGGAATATTCTTGACAGTGACATCATGGATACTGGAATATCCTGGGTAGTCACTGACGTCCTCGCAGTGCTGGAATATCCTGGATGATCACTGACATCAGAAGCGATGACATATTCCCAAGGATCAGTGGCATTACCGAGCTGGAAAATTTTTGGATGGTCAGTGACTACATCAAGGGGCCCAAATACACTGGATGGTTAGTGACATCATGACGTGCTGGAACGTCCTGGAGTAGGTGTATGACTTCATTCAGAATCCCGCTGAAGAAACTGAGGAAAACGAAGAAAACGGAAGAGCTTCGTCTCCAATCACTGGCAGTAGTCAATCGTTACGATTAACGTTTTCTTCGTCTAATTCTCATGAAAGACACCAACCACTTGCCATATATAGGCCAACCACTTACGATATATAAACCAATAACCTACGATATATATATATATATATATATATATATATATATATATATATATATATATATATATATATATATACTATTAACGAACGATATACGTATAAACCAACCACTTACGATATACAAACCATTCACTTGGAACGATGTAAAAACCAATCAGACAACACAATATGCCTTTATACAGCCCAGCTTCTTACCTCCACAACTTTCCATGACTAAGAACCTGTTTGGAATACTGGTAACATTGTAGGGCAAATAATAATAATAATAATAATAATAATAATAATAATAATAATAATGAAATAATAATAATAATAATAATAATAATAATAATAATAATAATAATAATAATAATAAGCTATATTTTCTTCCCTGTTGATGGTAAATACAAGTATATAATATATCCTTATTATAATAACCTTTTAAATTAAACCATTAGTATTATCAGAATACTTAACTATCATACCATACTCAATAGGCTCATAAAAATATAAATGATAGAAAACGTGATGCCTTATAAGGCTCCCCTCCGCCCCACCTCCCAAGGCGTCACAGGTGAGTGACATTATGACGAGTGTTCCTTGTCGAGGCCAAGTGGGGGTTTTTTTTTTTCTGGAATCACTTTCATCATTCGTGGAATCCCAGGCTCACATTCATCACATGTTGACTCACATTCATGACTCGTGGAGTGGACTCTCCGACTCACACTCACGACTTATGGATTCCCCAACTCACTTTCCATCCCCTGTGAACCACCCTCACTCACTTTCGTCCAGCCTAACATGACTACCTGCAACACAGTCCTAATGATGATAACATTAAGATGGCTTTATGACTCTTGTGTTACCAAGGAAACGGTGATAATTATCATAATACAATACGTTACGCTATTAACCGTCGAGGTTATAATTAACAGTAATGATGTCAACATCATTATATCACGTTACATTACTTGAATTACAACAATAAATTAACAAACATCTATACATTACCATTTTTATTAACTTAATAATAATAATAATAGTAATTATAATAATAAATAATAATAATAATAATAATTATAATAATAATAATAATAATAATAATAATAATAATAATAATAATAATAATAATAAATACATGATCACTATATCGATGTTTGCGTTAAAAGGTACACTATTGTCTTTGTATAAGTCTTTGATTGTCTTTGTATAAGACCCAGGTAAGATTGTTGATGCAACTGTGAACTTCCATATCTTTCTTTAAATTTACTAAAAGCCAACAGATGTAAGGCTCTGGGGGGCCTACAACCTTGTTATTCAGGCTTCCAACGAACATGTATAACAAGATATACAAGTGAAAGATAACAGTTATATGACGATACGGAACATTATGGTACTCCAGACACAAGCACTGACAACATACCATAACTCTACTACGGTCAGACACAGTCTGGTATTACTACACCACAGAGCCACTTGACTGAGTCTTGATACACCACAGAGCCACTTGACTGAGTCTTGATACACCACAGAGCCACTTGACTGAGTCTTGATACACCACAGAACCACTTGACTGAGTCTTGATACACCACAGAGCCACTTGACTGAGTCTTGATACACCACAGAGCCACTTGACTGAGTCTTGATACACCACAGAGCCACTTGACTGAGTCTTAAGGTCACTATTCTTGCCTGAGAGGAGCCCCCTCCCCCCTCGTCTCTACCTGACAGGACTGCTGGCTACCACAGTACGTGACCTGATCCCACACCTCAGAGAGAGAGAGAGAGAGAGAGAGAGAGAGAGAGAGAGAGAGAGAGAGAGAGAGAGAGAGAGAGAGAGAGCTGGGGTCGTGGGCCATTGCAGACAACAGACTCCTTGACAAGGAGCAATCCTATGGGGAATAGTTTGGATGAGGCCATTATACAAGACTTGACAGCTGACACCATCCAGATGTCAAGCGGTCGGTCGTGTCAAGAGACGACAGACCTGTCACTTCAAGGTCAAGGGTCGTACTGGTACTCCATAGGGTCGTGGGTGCTTTTCAGACAAGGAACTTGTTAAGAAATCTTTCCATAAAATGTTATAGAAAACGGTCAGTGGTGACTGTACCTGTAGAGTTGTGGGACGCCACAGAAGACCAGTATGTTTACAACCTCGACCATAGTGTTCATGTATGAGGGGATGGGGGTAGGGGAGGGGGGGGGGGATATGAGGAACTCACAGTGTGTCGTGGTCAACGGACTGGTTGCCTCGGTGAGGATACGAGGGAAGACAGCCAGAGATAGGTATTAATGAGGTAGCGAGCCACGGCCAGAACACTGTGTTTAAGGCTGGAGATTTCAACAGGTGCTTTCTCTGTGTGTGTATGTGTGAGAGAGAGAGAGAGAGAGAGAGAGAGAGAGAGAGAGAGAGAGAGAGAGAGAGAGAGAGAGAGAGAGAGAGAGAGAACTACCAGTCATAGCGTAGCCACAACACTGATGAGTGGATCACACAATTAAACTTTCATCAGAAAAAAAAAAAATAAATACAGTTTTCTCCGTCTTACCGAAATGAGACCATCTTTACGTACATAGAGATCACGAGGATAACTGGCTCTAAGGTGAAATGTCTCATGATTATAAAATGAATCAATAAATGAATAAAGTAAAGATGAATGGAGACAATAACGATAATAATTTGATTATTATACAGCGTTAACGACGATAATGACAACCATTAATCAGAATAATTAATTAGCCTGCAACACAGTAGAATATATACATATACACGAACAAAGTGCATATGAACGCGCACCTTCATAGAACATACAAACCTTCAACAGCCAATATGCAATAAGATCAGATGTGCGTGATCCAAGCACCTGCTGGAAGCCAGGAGGACAAATCAAGCACGATGTCACGAGTGCACTTGGAACTTAACCGTGTTTCATTTGTCCTCGCGGCTTAGGCAGTACAACGGCAGGGTCCGCTGCGAGAAGGGAGTCACCCTGGGCGAGGCTGTCTCACTGTCAGGGAGGGAACGGGGTACAGTCCCGTCCAGGAATTTCTCCTTCCAAAGGACTCTTATCAGTTTCCGGCCACGTGGCGCTCAGCCTTGAGGCTGGAGGAACTCCCTGAAGGGGTCCTGGGGTGGTACAACCAAGTAACCATCACAAGGTGGAGGAGGGTGGACTCCAGGCCGCCAGAGAATCATAAACATCCTGGAAAGGGAAAACCCCGCGGGGCGGGCAGGTCCAGGGTGTGTGTGTGTGTGTGGCGAGGCTGGAATGCAGACTCCTGGGGCAGGCGGTGTGCCGACCTCCCTGAACAGCATCCTGGCCAAGAACCCCTCCGGCAATACCCAGCCTGGGTAAGGCGTAGACCAGTGAATGACAGACGATGAACCTACACAGGTCGTCAGCCTGGGCAGCGTCCAGCTCCTGCGTTTTTGTCTTACTTCAGGTCGGGGCGCCAGACGTATACACAAGCCTTCGGCCACGACGCCCTCGCTCGTACCGTTGTGAGCGCCTCGTTTGTGCTCCACCGGAGCCTTATACATGTCCACTTCGACAATTCCGTCCCTGCACAATTGATTATATCAACTGCCTGCTTGCTCCACTTTCCCTCCACCGGCCACTCTCCGGAGCCACCACATTTCTCGCTGGGCGCAGCAGGTGCGGCCCAGCAACCAATACATGTCCTGTGTTCTACTCTCACACATTAATGTTGGCTCCATAACTCTCCCTAGCTCTCCCTGCTCACACGCCAGCACAGACATACACTCTCCTCAGCAACAGAGAGGCGACAACACCTAGCCAAGAGATCGTGCAGGGTTTGGTGTCTACAATGAACCCTAACCACACAATTGCACTGTGAGTAAAGTGCATAAAAGTTAATTTTCCTGAAGTGTAGGTGGCAGAGGAGGAGGAGGAGCAGCAGTGTCTCAATGCAGTTCGAGTGTAGGCCACACCACAACTGGCGTATGCAAGGCGACAGATTGATCATTCCCAGCCGAGGCGGCCACATCCACCCTACTACCACACCCTAACCATCCACATCCTCGTGTTAACAACCCTGGCCTCACACGCACCCACCCTCTCCCAACTTGACCTGTGATCGTCCACCCGACTCCCTACTACGTGATTACTGTTTGTGTGTTACGGGGAGAGAGTTCTACACTCGTGCTGCCCCGTCTCTTAACCTTGTATGAACGTACTATGTCTACTCCTACGGTTATTACACACACACACACACACACACACACACACACACACACACACACACACACACCAATCTACCAGCCTGACAGTGACCAGTGTCCCTGACGTAAGAACCCTATGTCCAATCTTCTTCCCTTCAATAAAAGAACCAAGTTATTGGAACAAGTACAGAAAATGAAGATGGGTTCATATAGCAAACACGTCAGAAACATTCTCTCGTTACCAGCAGGTACCGTGACAAGGGCGGTACTGCTTCAGGTAGCAGGGTGAGCTATCAGGAGTGACACCACTGTAGTTTCCCACTGTCTCCCCTCACCATACTCCTCCTCACCCACCATACCCACTGTGGACAAGCTCCGGTACAAGCAGGCCAGGTCCTGCTAGCCACATGCACACCCGCCCCTCACCTTACGGAACATGATGTTTGGCCTCCAGCCTGAGAGCGTGTGTTGGTATGGGCACACGACAAGTTAATCCAAGGCACGCGTGCCGTCCCGATCTGCATATCATGGATATGTTCACTGGAGGAGGTCACCCCGAGGTCTTGCAAACTTCACACGGTACCAGACCCATCGAGCAAGACGGTACGACCCCTGGGCACGACAGCCCGACCCTTGAATGCAACGGTGCGACCACTGAATACGATCCTGGAGCACGAAGGTACGACTCTTGAATATGAGGGTTCGACCCTTGAGCACGAAGGTACGACTCTAATTAAGCACGACCCTTGAGCACGATGGTATGACCCTTGAGCACGACGGTTCGTGCGACCCTTGAATACGACAACACGACCCTTGAACATGACAGTTCGGCCCTTGAGAACGATGGTACGACCCTGGGGTGTGATGTGTCTAGGGTTAATCATGCAACAGGATATGGAGATAAACATGTGACCAACAATACTCAAAAACATAAATGGTTTGTTCATGCACACCTAGACATGCGCACATAGTTTGGACATGTACACATGGTTCTGGACGTATACACATGGCTTGGACATAAACACAGATCTACATGGACGTGTGTTATCACCAATGTTTGGTAAACTTTGAAATCTGGGTCGAGAAGTGTAGCTTGTGTTGGTTCCCAGGATCTGGGAACTGTGCTGTGTGTTGACGTTATGTTGACCACACACACACACACACACACCAGCTAAAGCCAGGTACCCATTTATCGACCATCCCCGAGGGGAGGATGAGCACCTGGGTTGGGATGTAAGCCGATTACTATCTCCCTAGGATTCGAACCCATGTAGGTCCAACTCCTACGCTGGCCCGTGCTGTCTCATGGTCAGCAACAATAACCACCACACCACGCAGGGTCTGTGGGCTGTGTCCAGGGCTGTTGCTAGGTTACGGGCGAATCTAGGGCGCGAACGGTGGGTTGTTTGAAGAAGTTGGTGGTTGTAAACAGTGGTAGGAGTCTGGGGCCCGCTAGTGGCAGTGGGCAGTGATACACCTCAGTTCTGACACTGTAACCTTAAGGTGACGACAGGTCTCAATGCGGTACTTCGACAGTGGGGGAAGTGGAGGAATGGTTCCTCTGTTAAGTGTGGCCAGACTGCGACGACCACTGGGGCTGGGTGGTCAGGACACGACTGGCCATGGTGCTTGATGCAGGGCCTGGGAGCTGCACACAGCCTGGACAGCGGGGTAGGTTGGGGTGGGGGATAGATCAACGCATAACCCCCTCTTCCCCGCAGGCAGGCAGTCGTGATCTATGCTATCAAGACCCTTAAGTCCTCTGGCGGTAGAGGCGAGTTTTAAAAGAAAAGAGTTATGTGTGTGGTAGTGCTGGACGACCTATCTCCTGCTCCCTCCTCCTCCTCCCTCACATGCAGCAGAGGCTGTGGGTCAACACAGCTGTGGCTGCGGCAGCACCCGCCGCGCGGCCCGCCAGCCTCCCGGGCAGGTCCGAGGACACAGCAGCCCTGGGTGTTCTTCCAGCCCCCACTTTACCCTGCCACACAACCCCTCCTCCCCCCTGGCGCGCCACCCCACGCCTGAAGCACGTACTTTTACCACAACCCCCGACAACCTTGCTGAAACCCCAAGTCTTCACCCAGCGCACCTCCCTGTGTGTGGCACGAGACGACTACGACGGGGCGTGAGGCAGGGAGGCTGGAAATCCTCCCCACATGTATTACTCTCCAACGAAGGAACAGAGAAAGGAGCCAAGTGAGGATAATTTCCTTTTAAGGTTCATTCACTTTGTTGCTGACGCTGCCTCGCTCACGCGGGGAATAGCGAACATACAAGAAAGAAAGGGTCCAAGTGAGAATATTCACTCAAAGGCTCAGTCCTCTGTTCTTAACGCTATCTCGCTAACACGAGAAATGGCGAATAGCATATATATATATATATATATATATATATATATATATATATATATAACATACAGGCAAGATGAGCAGTGCTGGAACGTCAGGCCGCCTTACAAGGTCGAGATGTGCACGATCGTCGGGTGAGGAGGTGGGGGGGTTGAGGAGGGGGGGAAGGGGGGAAAATGTGGGTTCTGTGCAGGGGAAGGTGTGGGGGGGTGGGGGGGTGTAAGAACAGTGAGTGTAGCCGGGATGGAATTGGTGAGGAGAGGGGAGGGAGGAGGAGGAGGAGGCAAGGGGCGCTCCACGCCACGGCCTCCCGTCGTCACGCGCCGTCCCATTCAATTTACCGACTCTGGTAATTCAGTAGTTTCTCTCTCCCTCGCTCCCTCCCTCTCCCTCATCTCCGTCAGGTCTCGCTGCTCCTGCTGGGGACTTTCTCCCGGTAGGCTCGTGTGTTGTAATTCACGAACCTCTCCCAGCCCGGAGGAGGGAGCGCGCCCCCAGACCGGTTGTCTCGTCTGCCTTCTATCTTCCCCCCCGAGAGTGGAAACTCAAGTGTATATAGCCTTAGCTCAGTGTATCGTTAACTAACCATTTCTGATGGTGAAGGACCAGGGCAATACTGCGGTGGATGGATACACACACACACACATACACTGATCTACCATTGGTCGGTAACGAACAATGTACAATTGAGTCATGTCTGAGAAAACTTGAGCTGGATTATGGAAAATGGCTCGTGGTATTGTGGCAATGTTATCAGTGTCGAGAATGTTTCGAAGGATGAGGTGAGAGAGGCCAAGTGATCATACCCAGGAGCTGTACCGTTGTGCTCAAGGGTCGTATACCGTCGTGCTAGAGTCGTATAGTCGTGCTCACAGGGTCGTATACCGTCGTGCTCAAGAGTCGTACAGTCGTGCTCACAGGGTCGTAGCGTCGTGCTCAAGAGTCGTACAGTCGTGCTCACAGGGTCGTATACCGTCGTGCTCAAGAGTCGTGCAGTCGTGCTCAAGGGTCGTATACCATCGTGCTCAAGAGTCGTACAGTCGTGCTCACAGGGTCGTAGTTTCGTGCTCAAGGGTCGCGTCCGACGGTCATTGTGTTCTACTCGAGGGTGGTACAGCCGTACTCAGGAGGTTACGGAGGTTACAGCATGTTACAGGAAGGAACTAGGACCCCGCCCTTCCCCCACAGGTCAACACTTCCTCCTGGAGCAGCGCGTGACAGGTAAACGGGAAGGAGGCTTAATGTCATTACCAATTAACGAGGAGACAGAGAGGTAGGGTCAGGCCGCCATGGTGAAAGTTGCCAACAAGTTGAGGAAACGACTCATCAAAGACCCCGAACAGCCGGGAACCTGAAGCAGGACATGACATGAAACATCTACAGTGCAGACAGTATCATTATCATCACTATCCTCACCAGTAGCATTGTCATCACTATCCTCACTAGTATCATTATCATCACTATCCTCACCAGTAGCATTGTCATTACTATCCTCACCAGTAGCATTGTCATCACTATCCTCACCAGTAGCATTGTCATCACTATCCTCACCAGTATCATTATCATCACTATCCTCACCAATATAATTATCATCACTATCCTCAACATCACCTGTTTCATTATCATCACATCTTCAACAACATTGTCATCACTTGTACTATCAACATGACCCATTATCATCACTATCGCAAGGACCACCATGATGATCCTCCTCCCTGCCACCAGTACCATGAGTAGCACCAGCAGCAGCAGACGGTGGGGCAGCCGGAGGGCGGGGATGTGCAGGAGGAGGGAGCAGCCGGTGGGGCGGGAGGGGAACGAGTGTGTAGACGACCTTGAGTCTCTTGCAGCCAACATAAACCCCACCAGTTCCCTTCCTACACTCCACCAGGTCCCCCAATACCTATACCCTTTCATAACAGATCTGTCTACCAGGAGGAAGCTGTGTCTCTATGTTAGGCAGTTTCCCGATGAGGGAGGCGCGGCTAAGGTAATGTCCTCTAAGAAATTCCCAGTCACTAGATTCCCAAGCGGTCCTGCTCCAACCTTTCAGCACACACACACACACACACACACACACACAAGCGAAGCAACATAAGTGAGGGAGGGCATCACGGTTTCAGGGAAAGAGGGTCATCTGTCAAGATCCTCTTAGAGTGCGACGAGAGAGTGAGCTCTGGTTTACACTAAAGGGAAGGGTGAAGAGTGGGTGGAGTGTTTGCATTACCTGAAATTAAGCGAGGGGCTTGTTAGAAAGAATTGCACAGAGGCTACTGTGCCTTCTTAACTTTCGCCATGACCCATTACACCATTACCCATTCCTGCCATGACCCATTACGCCATTAACCATTCCCGCCATGACCCATTACCCAATCCATTCACTTTCCTTGTAGACGTTCGTCTTACCTATCTTTCCCTTGCTCACCGAGTATTTTTCTGCCTTACACAGTCCACTGTGGGCCGTGTGTCTCTGGTGCTCCCCTCCTCCGCAATCCCCCACATGGATCGTGACCATCAGGTAACATTACACATAATCAACGTGTCTATCCTTCATCTTTCCTCTAGTTTACAACATTCTGTCCTTCCAATCCAGTTTTTTCTTGTCCTCTACAACACAACGATACAACCCGTGGACTGGTTAGTACGACCTTCGCACAGCGTATGACAATTGGGTATGACCTTTTAAGGAGTACGTCAAAGGTCAGTTCGTGGTAACAGAAGGTTCGTAACATCGTGTTCACTGATCGAACCGGCGTGCTCAAGGGGTCACACATAACCAGGACGTCTTCAGTTACAGCGATCACTTGTTCCCGGGAGCTGATACGGAGGAGTTTCCGTAGTGGGAAAGTCTGTGTGGCTCTGGCGGTTGAAGGACACGGTGGCTGGCCAGCCAGCAGCACTAGAGGACAGCTCAATGTTACTGGGACGAGCCGGCTCGGCCGCTGCCCCAGCATTGGTCTCTCTCCATCAACACACAACGTTATCTGCCGCTGACGTTCCACCTGGTGACCTAACACACACAGACACACACACACACACACACATCAACAAAGACAAAGGCACAAATACATACAAAACGAAAACGCACCAACAAGCGTACAGAAAAAAAGGCAAACACTCCGGCAGCAACGATTGTATAAACCGCAGTTCCAATTACCTGGACGAGACTGTGAGGGGGTCATTAGCAAACCAGCCAGCTAGGACGGCATGACGCATGAGAGAAAGTCTGAAGCGGCGGCCACCCGAGCATGACCTCCCACTCCTGTTGCTTCTCCCACCCTAACAACCCTTTCGTGTGTATAATTACCTATGGGTTCAGCGAGAAGAGGCAGACCTGCACTCGTGGGGGCCCCCAGCTCTTGAACTTTCTCTGCTGTCACACGACTTTTTGATCTTCTGTATGCTGTCCACACCTGTTCTCTTGTGACGCAACATCACCGTTGATATGACCACACGTCATCGTTGGGACAAGTCCTCCTTCGTGTGAGGATCGTGTACGCTCCCTTGCTTTTATCCACCACAGCTTTCAGTGTACCTCCAGTTTTCATCCTGCATGACTTACTTCTTCCTCAGACTTCATCTTTATTCTCAAGTGTCTCAATTCAATCCTAGCTTCCATTTCTGGCCATGACCATCATCACACTGTGATCAGTCTCCTTCATCCACTAAAGTCTTACATTCATCCGCATACTTCCAGCATCCTTCTCCGACGTACACTACAGAAATGGCCCTCTAGACACTCCGGGTCTCTCTTGATTTACAGCATCTGACAGCACAGCGTCATCAGCATACAGCAACTGTGGCAATGTCTATTCCATTTCTCCATGATTGAGCACTACGTCACTCCCATCCAATGTCGCCTGCACCTTGCGTGTCGCCCCTACCCATAAAACACTACACAAACCAGGGCGACATTGCACAACCTTGACGCAATCCCACGTTCATTTCACGCCCCTAACCACCACCACCACCACCACCACCACACATGTATGATTCTCCATTAACCAAAGCCGTCCCCATCGGCCACCGTGGCCACCGTCACGTCGGTGCACTGCGTCACCAGTCGTGCTCTGGTGCTCCCTCCTCCGTGTGGGGACCTTGGCTCCTGGGGGAGTGTGGGCCATGTCCATGGCTGGGCCGATGCCTCGCCCAGGTGAAGTCAAGACATTTTATTCATAGGACGGTTGGTTCACAAGCTGCTTGTTCCCCAACCCACCCTGATGACTCGACATCGGTTCCTCCCTGGACACACACACACACACACACACACACACACACACACACACACACACACACACTTCACCAAAGTTGTATCTTCCCGACAAACATTTAACTCCTCTTCATAAACGTATGGAACCAAGATGATCATTTTGTCATTCTTTAGTTATCATTCCCACAGATGACTTTCCTACCTCACATAATGCTGTTGTCTCCCAGTGGGAAGGCTGGTGCCCATCCTCCAGATGAAGTTATCGCATCCTTACACATGACGCCCTCAGCCCACAAGCGGAACTTAGCCTCATATTCACGTGTATGTGTATCGCTCAAGGTCGTCCGGTGCCTGACGTCTTGCCCACGCACGTGGGGAGGTGGGAGAGGTGTGGGGAGGTGGGAGAGGGGTGGGGAGGTGGGAGAGGGGTGGGGAGGTGGGAGAGGGGTGGGGAGGTGGGAGAGGGGTGGGGAGGTGGGAGAGGGGTGGAGAGGTGGGAGAGGGGTGGGGAGGTGGGAGAGGGGTGGGGAGGTGGGGAGGATGAATCCAATTATGAAATGAACGACTGAACTGTTCTTCCCTACGTTCTTGGCTTGGGGGTGAAACTGTCCCTCTCGCTGATGAACCGATTCCTGCCCCAGACGAAGTTCCTCGTCAGGTGAGTGCTGCCCCTAGGGAAGAGGTGTTGATCCGCCACATAAAGGTGTTGCTTCCTCTCAAAAAAGGTGTTTATGCCACATAAGGAGTTACTTTACCCTCGCAGACGACGTTGTTGTCCCTAAGGTGTTGACACATTGCCAGACGAAGGTGTTGCTCCCCAGGTGTTACCCTCGTATGGCAGTGATGCGTCTCTAGCTCAGAGTGTTGCTATCGTAAGACTGGTCACCCCCCCAGATGGCACCACTCACCCAAATGATTTTACTGTCATCCCCAGCTAGTGTTGCTCCCCAGCTGGTTTTGCTCCGCAGCTGGTGTTCCTTCCCAGCAGGTGTTCCTTCCTCAGCTGGTGTTCCTCACCTCGTGAAGGAACAGATAGCCACAGACACTCATATACAGCTCCGTCTACTACTGGGTAACCCCTGCAAGACGCCATAGTTCAGTGTTCCCACTAAGCCACATACAGAGGTCACGGGAGGTGACGCTGTAAAGACTCTTACCTTTAGCATGACCACGACCTTTGACCTCTCCCCCTCCCCTATCTAGTCTCTCCCTCGCCCTCACCATCATGGCTACGTGTTGTCGCGTTCACCATCCTCGAACACTTGTGGAACCTGAATGAAGTTGAATTCAAGTGATGCCAGGTCTGGTGGGTGGGGGAGAGGAAACTGACAGCCCCTGTAATCTCCTTGTCGGTGTATCTAGCTAACAGCTCTGGGAACCAGACTGCTGTATCTACGGAGGTAATATATTGAGGAATTACTTACATCTTAAAAACTGGGGCTGTTAAGAATGGAGTGGTTGGCATGTCGTCAGACAGCCATTACATAAACACAAAGTTCGAGGTGAAGTATAATTAAGTGTCTGGGGATCGGAGCTGCTCTTGTGGTGGTGTCTGTGCACGCGTCTGGATGGGGTTCCATGTGGTTGTGGTGATGAACTACACATGTGGGGACGAGAGATCTCAGGTGGGGCATTGGGGGGAGGCGGTGCGGTGGCTGCTTCTCGGACTGTCGGGTGAGGTTCGGATGATGGCTGGCGAGTGCAAAGGACTCCTGGCCGTCAGGTCAGCACTGGTGGTGAGTGGGTGATGCAACCTGCCCGTCAGGTCAACACTGGGCATAACGTGACGCCCGCCCGCCCGCCCCATGAGATCGTGCTGCTGGTGTACACATGATGAACACATTGTGCAAACCCAGGGTCACTGTGGCCTGCCAGGCACCATCAGGAGTGGGTCTGGCATCCATGGCGGCCCTCCTGAATGGGGAGGTCACGTGCCCTGTCCGGCAGGGGAGGTGCGACCTCGCTGACCCTGGTGGCGGTGACCTGTGTAACACTTGGACATGGTCATCTCCTACATGGTAATATCCCGGCCCACTTCCCACATTACCACCAGCCACTACCATACCTAATTTGTGCTTCTGGAAGGCACTGACGAGGGTCGTAACGACGTCTAGGAAGGATGACCTGACCTTCGACGTGACCCTCCAGGGCCAGGTTGAAGGTCAGGCTATCATACCCATGGGTCGTACCGTCGTGCTCATGGGTCGTACCATCGCCCTCAAGGGTCGTACGTCGTGCTTAAGGGTCGTACCGTCGTGCTCAAGGGTCGTACCATCGTCCTTAAGGGTCTATCGTTGATCTCAAGCGTCGTATCGTCGTGCTCAAGCGTCGTATCGTCGTGTTCAGGAATCACATGTACTTGTTCCATCTGATATTCCGCAGGTTCTCTGGCTCCATCCACCCGACGTGTGTGACCATCGTTCCAGTAACGTCCACTCGTGACTTCGAAAATTACATTCATCAACACATTTCTGTGGTGTGTATCACCATGATTACCGAGGCCGACTGAGAGTTCACACGGTAATGTCTGTGTCACTGTGGATGGTAGACCGACCCAGCCACGGCTAACCACACCAGCCCCGGCCAACCACACCACCAACCTCCCTCCCCCTTCGACATCTAACATGGTAGTCCTCCTAATACCCATCATTACGTCGATGACTTAATCCACTCCACGCTAGAAGAAGCTGCAGGTTCTCGGGAGATAAGCTGAGCCAGGAGTAATAGCGCTCTTCCCAAAGACAAGAATACTATTAAGTATAATTGCTGAGAACACCGACTATTTTCACAGTCTAGTTTTCAGAGTTCTCTCACGAGATAAACACAGGAACAGAGGAGCGTCACTGATACCCGGCCACTTGGGCGACAGATATCATTTGCATCTCCCTAATTATGTGAAAAGTTGACGGGTCTTCCTCTCTGACCAGAATCTGTATGTCTTTCTCTTCTTACCACACTAATGCAGGAGTTTCTGTTGTCCTCGTTTGCAACCCAAACCACCTCGTTATGACCCAGTGGTCTCTTGCTGTTGGAGAATTCACTTACGTTCCTTCGTATTCGTTCGTTTGTATCCTGAAGGCGGGAGGTGCAGGTGTGGTGGTGGCACGGGACGCAAAGCAGGACAGAGCCAGTCACATGGCTGGGTCACGATGCGTGTGGCACGTCAGCCATCAGTCCTCACCATCACCAGCTCACGTAGCAAGAGACCATACCGTGCTCCTCACTCGTAACACTGAGCTAATTATATGTTCTTTAATGAAGTAACCAAACACACCCTGTTTAGGGCATATATAAATGTATATATATTTTTTTTGTTTGAAGTAACGACGAATACATAGCTAAAATAGAGACAGATAGATAGATAGACAGACATACAGACAGACAGATAGATAGATAGATAGATAGACAGATAGGTTGAGAGGCTAAGAGGAGCAGGTCCAACAGCTGGAGAAGGTCAGCCCACCTTCCCTCCCACCGGCGTATGATGTCCGTTGTGTTACTGTCCCGTCCCCCTGGCCACCATGGCCTCTACCACACACACACGCGAGCCCCTGGGCTCTACTCTCCCCCTCCACGTGGGCATGGGTTCTCCCTCACCCATGCAGACGTGGGTTCTACTCTACTCATCTCTCCTCTATAATGACGATCCTTTGATTCATTTACCACTACAACCCTGACGCTACAACCCACTACAACCCTGACGTTACAACCCAACACAACCGATCAACTACAGAACAGCTTTCCGTGGGAAGGGGACGACGCCCACACCCCGCCCATGAGGCGTTCATCCCTCCCCCCTTCCACCTCCCACCGTAACCTACACTTTTCAAACGCACCCGACTTACCTCTCTCTCTATCTACACCACTCAAGTGCAACGCACTCTCAAGTGTCCCTCGGGCTCTGGTCTGCACCAGGTATTCCATCCGTGCAACGTGGGAACAATGGTCCGTGAGTTCCCCCTGAGCGAGTGTGGTCGTGCGTGCAAGCGGCGGCGGTGGTCGTGTATTGCACAAGGCAAACCCCCTCACACACCTCTGCTGTGTGTATAAAATATTTTCACCTGCCGTATTCTTCCTTAACTCTACAACTCCGGTGAACATAACATATATATATCTATATCTATGTATATATATATATATATATATATATATATATATATATATATATATATATATATATATATATATATATATATATATATGTCAAACTGGAAGAAAACGAAAAATATCTCAATCTTATGTACACTCGCTACTTGTGTATTTTTTTACATATATAGATCACGCGCACCACTGTGATGGCTTGCAGTATATATATATATATATATATATATATATATATATATATATATATATATATATATATATATATATATATATTCTCTTGTTCGTCAGTGCCACAGCGCACCATCGGGTGAGGTTTTAGCAAGCATAATTTGGAACCAATCATGAGTGACCATCATGATGCACCTCTTGTTCCTCTCCTGGTCAAGGCAGCGTTCATCAAGAACCGCAGACGGTGTGTTGACCGAGTTGCATAACGCCTCCGTGGACCATGCCTTCCTGACGGGCACTGCCGAGTCCCTGCTGGCTGACCTCAATCTCCTGGAGTTGAGCTTGGGTAACAGTGGGTTCTCTCCCTTCATTCCACATGCCAGATTACCACCTTCGCCTTGGAGATGCCGGCCACAGATAACGTCTCTCTGTAATACTGACGGAAGCTTCCATCATTAACCCCAGAGACAGCATCAATTTCTTGGGTTCCAGGGTCGTCGATGCAATCACAGACACGAGGTTGCAAAATCTACGACAGCTGGAAGAGAAGATCAGTGACATAAACGTCGATGATTCCTTCTTCATCACCAGGAACCGAACCCTACTGACCCCAACACTTGTCATACGTAGATCTCACCATCCATCACCAGTGACAGACTAGCGCAAGTTTACGAAACACGAGGTGAACCTTTGAGAAGGTCCTGACCTTCCGCTGACAGCGTCCCAGTGTCAGAGAAGCGATCCTTTCCTCTCAGACCAAGAAGGATCGCAACTCCTGACCATTTTCTGTCATCGCACTTTATAAACTGACATCGGCAATGCTGCTGCCATACGGCCGACACACTTCCCCTGGCAAGCGCGATTCCAGTACTTGACAAATAGCCAGAGTCGGCGACTTCTGTGGACGTGTTTCGTCTCTATCAACTCCTCTCCGGAAGGAAAGCAATTGGAGTGGACGGCCCAGACCACATCCTGCTTGAGCAAGGCACCAGCCTCAAGCTGTAAGGACCCCCTACGCGGAGGACTTCCTCTCTTGTTGTCCTTAACCCTCAGGACTCGTCCCGACCCACGCACGCTCCCTACTACGAACTCCTCTTTGCTGTGACAATGTAGTTACTCGTGTATGGTGCGTCAGACGTGATGCTGTCGCAGCGTGAAGAGGTGTCGCTCCCGGTAACGGCCCTTGTACACAGACAATCTCTGCACCTCAGGTCTGGCACAAGCGATAAGAGCATGATTTGGGTAGTACTTCCCTGGGGCGGCTGCTGTCCACAACCTACTGACACGGTGGCTGGAAGATGGTTTTGCCCAGTGTGTGTGTGTGTGTGTGTGTGTGTGTGTGTGTGAGCAGCGTATACGGAAGGTCACTATGTCTCCTTGGACCCCATTTCGTGCAGACGACAAAAAAAAAATCATGTACACAATAAAATGACGAAAGTATAGCCATGCGTAACGTAGCCTACGTTACACTTGTCACACAGTCACCGTCACAGCGGGTGGTGATCGCTCCACCAACGTTTTCTTTTTTTTTCACAAGTGTGTGTGTGTGTGTGTGTGTGTGTGTGTGTGTGTGTGTGTGTGTGTTGGAGGACCAGCCAGCACCCACAGCTTCAGATGAGGGGAAGTCATAAACACCCAGCGGGTAGGAACAGTGTCGTAAGTCAACACCATCAAACTTAGGACCGACGTATCTTGTGCTGTTGAAGCACACACACACACACACACACACACACACACACACGTGTACACAGGTGCCCCCTCTCCTACACTAAGTGGCTCGGTGAGACCACAGCAGGTGGCCCGTCCAGCCCAGCACCATGTGGTCCGGCCAGACCACAGCAGGTGGCTCACACCCGCGTCTCACCAACAGAGGCACGACTCAGCAGAATCTGCTGAAGCCACCTGCTGCCACAAAGCAGACATCTGGGGTCAGTAACATTTACCGACGCTGGAAATGTTTGCGATGATCTAGTTATGAGAAGGCCATGTTACCCTGGGGCAGCGGCGGCGACCACAGCCACAATGGGGGGACACGTTACCCTGAGGTGGGGGGGCGACCACAGCCATAAGGGGGGGTCAGGTTACCCTGGGGGCGACCACAGCGACGCTGGGGGCTAACCACAACACTAGGGGTAATACGGGCGATAAATCTTGAATTTCCTTGAGTGAAAACAACCTTAGGAGATGAACCCCCGTGAACCACAGGAGAGGAACCCCCGTGAACCACAGGAGAGGAACCCCCGTGAACCACAGGAGAGGAACCCCCGTGAACCACAGGAGAGGAACCCCCGTGAACCACAGGAGAGGAACCCCCGTGAACCACAGGAGAGGAACCCCCGTGAACCACAGGAGAGGAACCCCCGTGAACCACAGGAGAGGAACCCCCGTGAACCACAGGAGAGGAACCCCCGTGAACCACAGGAGAGGAACCCCCGTGAACCACAGCAGAGGAACCCCCGTGAACCACAGGAGAGGAACCCCCGTGAACCACAGCAGAGGAACCCCCGTGAACCACAGGAGAGGAACCCCCGTGAACCACAGGAGAGGAACCCCCGTGAACCACAGGAGAGGAACCCCCGTGAACCACAGGAGAGGAACCCCCGTGAACCACAGGAGAGGAACCCCGTGAACCACAGGAGAGGAACCCCCGTGAACCACAGGAGAGGAACCCCCGTGAACCACAGGAGAGGAACCCCCGTGAACCACAGGAGAGGAACCCCCGTGAACCACAGGAGAGGAACCCCCGTGAACCACAGGAGAGGAACCCCGTGAACCACAGGAGAGGAACCCCCGTGAACCACAGGAGAGGAACCCCCGTGAACCACAGGAGAGGAACCCCCGTGAACCACAGGAGAGGAACCCCCGTGAACCACAGGAGAGGAACCCCCGTGAACCACAGGAGAGGAACCCCGTGAACCACAGGAGAGGAACCCCCGTGAACCACAGGAGAGGAACCCCCGTGAACCACAGGAGAGGAACCCCCGTGAACCACAGGAGAGGAACCCCCGTGAACCACAGGAGAGGAACCCCCGTGAACCACAGGAGAGGAACCCCGTGAACCACAGGAGAGGAACCCCCGTGAACCACAAAGCCAAATTATTTGTTTATCTTCTTGAGTTTGTCCCGTGTCTCGGCTTGTTTACAGTCCTTCCTGCCTACGTTTATTTAGATTAACACAAACGCTACAAACACGTGTATCTTTCTTCCCCCGAGCACGACGATAAGTCCCATATGTTTGATCACCTGGCCTCTCTGAACCCGGCCCCTCGCTGCCGCTCACAGCCTCACACGCTCCTCACCTGCCCTGACACTTCACGGTTCTGTATAACCCTTAGCAAGCGTTGCTTAACACAGAGGAAGTCATTTTCTCCTCGGCGACGCCATTTCTTGGCCCAGCGTGACACTTGCAACGTCCTGATCTAGTTCAACATCAAACAGGCTTTTGTGCTTATCATTCATACGAAAAAAAAAAAAAACTCGACTTATTCTTTGGCAAATATGGCCGTCACTGTGGCTGGGTGTATCGCCCGTTGTTCCCGCTCACTGAGGCTACACTCATGGCTCACTCGTGGCTCACCATCATTCATTTGGCTATCATCACCACCGCCACCACCACAGCAGCATCAGCCAGGAGAACTCTTACTCTCAGTAAGAGGTAATCAATTACCGTGGGTGTCGGGAGATGCTGGGGGGAGCCCGAGTGTTGAGGCATGATGCAAGAACTTGTTGACCCAGAAGGTGCCACTGCTGTGCCATCACCACCACGCTCTCTGCCCACGACGCCAAACAGCCCCATGTTGATGCTTCCACCTGAACCTGGTTGTTGTTGTACCTTAACTACTTCCTCTCTCTATCTCCCTCCTCTCACAACACCCATCGCTCTCACTGGTGACAAACTCTCTAGCCTGGCCTCTCACAACGCCACCTCGCTCTCACTGATAACAACCTCTGGCCTGGCTCTTCGAAACACTCCTCACTGTGTTGATGTGCACACTTCAACTCCCAAACACTACACGTAGACTAGTGACTTAAGATTATTCCCCTTGTATCTGTCTCCAAGAACCCGTTCATTCACGTCCTCCAACGCAATAAAAAGGCGGTAACTTCTGTCTGTCTGTGTGTCCGTAGAAACGCCGCGGAAGTGGGCAGAGGCACGAGAACTAACCCTCATGCACAGGTGCCAATAATTCTACAATGCAATACACTAATGCTTCGCAACACAATCTTAACAGTCTTGAACACCTACATAAGTTGCCTCCATCTTCAACACTGACACATTCTCCAACACAGACTCATCACTGACGTATTCTTTAACACCAGCACCACCAACCATCACCCCAGGACCACCACCAACCATTCCCAGCACTCCAGGACCACCAGCAGCTGACGGCCTCACCCCAGGACCACCACCAACCATTCCCAGCACTCCAGGACCACCAGCAGCTGACGGCCTCACCCCAGGACCACCAGCAGCTGACGGCCTCACCCCAGGACCACCAGCAGCTGACGGCCTCACCCCAGGACCACCAGCAGCTGACGGCCTCACCCCAGGACCACCAGCAGCTGACGGCCTCACCCCAGGACCACCAGCAGCTGACGGCCTCACCCCAGGACCACCAGCAGCTGACGGCCTCACCCCAGGACCACCAGCAGCTGACGGCCTCACCCCAGGACCACCAGCAGCTGACGGCCTCACCCCAGGACCACCAGCAGCTGACGGCCTCACCCCAGGACCACCAGCAGCTGACGGCCTCACTCCAGGACCACCAGCAGCTGACGGCCTCACCCCAGGACCACCAGCAGCTGACGGCCTCACCCCAGGACCACCAGCAGCTGACGGCCTCACCCTAGGACCACCAGCAGCTGACGGCCTCACCCCAGGACCACCAGCAGCTGACGGCCTCACCCCAGGACCACCAGCAGCTGACGGCCTCACCCCAGGACCACCAGCAGCTGACGGCCTCACCCCAGGACCACCAGCAGCTGACGGCCTCACCCCAGGACCACCAGCAGCTGACGGCCTCACCCCAGGACCACCAGCAGCTGACGGCCTCACCCCAGGACCACCAGCAGCTGACGGCCTCACCCCAGGACCACCAGCAGCTGACGGCCTCACCCCAGGACCACCAGCAGCTGACGGCCTCACTCCAGGACCACCAGCAGCTGACGGCCTCACCCCAGGACCACCAGCAGCTGACGGCCTCACCCCAGGACCACCAGCAGCTGACGGCCTCACCCCAGGACCACCAGCAGCTGACGGCCTCACCCCAGGACCACCAGCAGCTGACGCCAGCACCCCAGGACCACCAGCAGCTGACGGCCTCACCCCAGGACCACCAGCAGCTGACGGCCTCACCCCAGGACCACCAGCAGCTGACGGCCTCACCCCAGGACCACCAGCAGCTGACGGCCTCACCCCAGGACCACCAGCAGCTGACGGCCTCACCCCAGGACCACCAGCAGCTGACGGCCTCACCCCAGGACCACCAGCAGCTGACGGCCTCACCCCAGGACCACCAGCAGCTGACGGCCTCACCCCAGGACCACCAGCAGCTGACGGCCTCACCCCAGGACCACCAGCAGCTGACGGCCTCACCCCAGGACCACCAGCAGCTGACGGCCTCACCCCAGGACCACCAGCAGCTGACGGCCTCACCCCAGGACCACCAGCAGCTGACGGCCTCACCCCAGGACCACCAGCAGCTGACGGCCTCACCCCAGGACCACCAGCAGCTGACGGCCTCACCCCAGGACCACCAGCAGCTGACGGCCTCACCCCAGGACCACCAGCAGCTGACGGCCTCACCCCAGGACCACCAGCAGCTGACGGCCTCACCCCAGGACCACCAGCAGCTGACGGCCTCACCCTAGGACCACCAGCAGCTGACGGCCTCACCCCAGGACCACCAGCAGCTGACGGCCTCACCCCAGGACCACCAGCAGCTGACGGCCTCACCCCAGGACCTCAGCTAACTTTCACTTCTAGCAGGGCAGCAGCACCCCTCCCCCACAACCCTAACTCTACAGTGGCTCGCTCTGCCTACCGTACCTCACCCTCACCCATCTTCCTATTCCTCCTGCCTTTTCATTCTTTATAATCGTATAGTGAGAAGGGAAGAGGGTTGGCCAGGCAAGGTAGAGAGAGAGAGAGAGAGAGAGAGAGAGAGAGAGAGAGAGAGAGAGAGAGAGAGAGAGAGAAGTAGAAGATAGTGTCAAGATCTATCATATAGGTTAATGATGTGCAAACGGTCGGCTGAATATGTAGATTTGATGTCTTATTCATGTACCCACGCATGCTGAGAGAGAGAGAGAGAGAGAGAGAGAGAGAGAGAGAGAGAGAGAGAGAGAGAGAGAGAGAGAGAGAGAGAGAGAGAGAGAGAGAGAGAGAGTTTTACGATCAACTTACCTATTTGTACAATAGGGAAAGGGAGTTATACACTCGTCGGGGCCGATCTCTTGAACATTCTCTACCATCGTTCCCATTTTACAACTTCTGTACTGTATCATCACGCAGCTTATGCCATTCCTCTACAACTCTTACACATAACGTGCGTCTTTACATCCTAAGGTTTATTGTCGCATACCATGCTGCATGATCACATGACACGCTGTACTAGTAAGACCACATGACACCTCAGTGTCACTGTTGCTGCCATGGTAACACCAATGTGGATGGCGTCCTCATGGTACCGTTCCCCTGGTCCACCGTTCCCCTGGTCCGCCGTTCCCCTGGGCCAGTTTCTCCGGTCCGCCGTTCCCTTGGTCCACAATCACTGCCTTTGAACTGGACCTGATCATCAACAGTCAGGACAACGGCCGGTCCAACATGTCCCGGGTCCACAAGGCTGTTACCGTCGTGTTCAAGTGTCGTACCGCTGTGTTCACGGGGTTAAGGGGCTCATCAACGTACCCAGACGTGAAGACAAGATAACAATAACCTGCAGGTGGCAGTCACACTAACAAGAGTAAGTCACAGTGTCAGCTGTGTGTTGTACCACAACGGTACCCTTCAGGTGGGTACCCCATGCAGTGTGCAGCCCAGGGCACCGGCCACGCCCTTGGATACACCTCTTGTTTACGTAAGTCACTCTGAAGCAGGTCACTCGCCTACCGACCGACCCAACCAACCTTTCACTGTACGCAGATCAGCCCTCCCGGATCACCCACACCCGCTTCAGTCTTCATCAATGTTCCTCCTACGGTAAATATGACCACCCTCTCACAGAGTCAACATCACAGCGTGTGTACGGAAGGTCAGGCATCATCTACCTATCTGTAGTGTGCGTGGAGAGGGAGGGGGTGAAAGCACGCGTGGGGAGGCATCTCTTGAACTTTCTCTACAGTCGCACAACTTTTTAATTTCTCTACGGCTGTCAGCAATCACAGTGTTATCACGGCGTTGATTTCATTCATCCACCACTCTTACATCTTACTTACAACTTTTATAACTCTTTCTTCCGTAGTTTCATGTTGTGGTCTCTGGTTGTTCTATCCTGCCATCATGTTGTGGCCTCTGGTTGTTCTATCCTGCCATTATGCTGTGGCCTCTGGATGTTCTATCCTGCCATCATGTTGTGGCCTCTGGTTGTTCTATCCTTGTATCTATCAAAAGACGTCTTCGTTGTCGACATGGTCACACGGGTTGAAAATCTTAAAAACGTTGTGATCATGTCATCCTTACCTTCTCTTTCTTCTAAGGTGGGCAGGTTTGGGGCCTTACCCCAGTAACTCAGTTCTCAATTCCCGTACCACCTAAATCCTCCTCCTCTGAACCTTCTCTGTTAGTTCTTTGTGCTTCATTAAGAAGCCATGGCCAAACCTGAGAATCATATTTTAGTTCTGACATTATGAAGGATGTCGAGTCTGCAAAACATTTCTTTATCAAATACACTTAAATGCTATTGTAATATTGACCGGCAAACAGCTTGTTTTCTGATCTCTTAATGTGGGATCCCTGGCGTCAGTCAAGACGTCTAAGCTCCGTCTGTACAGATGCCTATACCTTATTCACTTCCTGTTGAACAATATTCATGTCCAGGCCTTCCTCCTGTGTCCCATTCTCATAACTTGACATCAAAAGTTGAAATTCTTCAACTTAGGTTATATAATATTCTTTTCAAAGTTGCTTCCCTTCAGGGATATTTCTACTGGCTTCCCCGTCACCTGAATTCGCTCTCTGATCGTGTCTCTGAGTACAATGTTCAAAATCCCAAATTTTCCTCTCTCATCTGACGACATTCTTCATGTGCTTTGACTTTACATCTCAATTCGTGTATCTCCTCCTCCTCCTCCTCTTCTTCCTCCATCTTCTGTAAGCCTCCCCTTCTCCCATCGGGCACACAGGGCTGCCACGGTCACTCATTAAAGCTAACGCATTTAATTTCCTGTGGCAATATGAAGACATGACTCTGTACTTTCTCTGATGCCGTGTTTTCAGTGAGAAGAGAAAATACGAATGTGTCCTCTTAATTACTTTCCTTTCCCTTCCTCTGAAGATGTTGTAGACGCACACAGGTTGAAGGCTATGCTAATATTAACAAATGGTAATTACCGTTTCTGACAATACCCTCTACCATCTGTCTGCCACATCAGACCAGGGATTGGGTCAACTTCCTACATGTGGCATCTGCATGATGCATGAGTTACTACCCTGAGGAATTCACGTACAGTTGATTTTCCCGATCACTTCCAGTCTTTAATCCCTTAATTAATTACCAACATTAAAATTTGTTAATTGATTTTTACCTTCATTAATGAGTCTGGTATCTGAGCAGCCAGGGAGGGTTTTGACCTCTGACCGGCAGGGTTAGTGACTCCCGTCGAGACGAGCTGGGGTGGTGGACGAGCACCGACCCTTGTGGGACTCCAGCCGTCTACTTTCGCAGACGATCATCGGAGTACAGTGGTCTCTGCTCCCGCCCCACAGGGAGGACCACCAGGCCACGCACAGTTCCCAGTCCTGGCCTGACTCGTGGTCAGGGTGTGTCCATATCAACATTACGAGTCGAGGAATGATTACAGCACTCGGGTGAGGCTGCGTCACCCTCGATGGATAGAAGCGGGAATACTTATGACGAAGGCTTCGCTCCGAAGGAGTCCATTATTTCCCTGCTTCTGAGCGGCGCGCACCCTTGAAGCTGTAGGAATACACTATGATAGAAGGGACCCAGGGAAGAGAGAGAGAGAGAGAGAGAGAGAGAGAGAGAGAGAGAGAGAGAGAGAGAGAGAGAGAGAGAGAGAGAGAGAGAGAGAGAGAGTCTGGGTGGGTTACGATCTCTCCACACAGTTCAGTCAGATCGACGGGCGGGCCAGGAACGAGCCCGACAATATGACGTCACAGGGTCGTCAGCCGTGGCACCCAGCACAGTGTGGCTGGGGCACCCGTCACCCAGGGTTGGGTAATACCTTAAGACACACACCCCCTGCCACCACCACCACCATCACCACCACCACTCTACAGGTCGTCAGCACCACACCAGGCGACCAGGTGTGCCTCAGTGTGGGTCGTAACTACTCTCAGACACCTCCCCATTACCCTACACTCACACTATCTATCGTCCACAATATTCTCATCCTCCCTGCGCCCATCTATCAGACAATGTACTAGTTTCCTAATCTGCAGATGACCCCCACCTCACGGACGACAGTGGCCCAGGGGTCGGTCAGGAGGAACAGTTCTCCATCCCGTTTCACGAAGGCGAGCGCACCTGCTTGGGTCGGCTCTGACGACACGGTGTGAGGCCGTATTTCTACCACACGGGGGCAGGCAGGCAGGGAGGGAGGGAGGGAGGGTTTCCAACCGTGGGTCCCCATCTCCTGAACATTCCCGACCATCATCAAACGATCTCAAACTACCGTGCGCTGTCCGCGCTGACTCTCTCTTCATTCACCTTATCCCAACCACTGTGGTTACCATTACTGATGAATATCTGCGAGTTACGGGGACGAGAGAGAGAGAGAGAGAGAGAGAGAGAGAGAGAGAGAGAGAGAGAGAGAGAGAGAGAGAGAGAGACTTTTACACTCGTGTTGCCCCCCCCCCCCCCCCGTGTGTGTGTGTGTGTGTGTGTGTGTGTGTGTGTGTGTGTGTGTGAAGCAGGAGCGCCAGTCGACCTCGTTTACCGCCAACACTCCCAGGTGCATCAAGGAGATCTGGTAAACATTTCAGACACGTTGCTTTTTCCACGCGGGGCGTCCGGGGCGTCTCCAGGACTACGAGGGGGTAACAGCGGTGGTGAGGGGGAGGGGAAGAAGGGTTGTAAGGATGCAGCAGCAGCAGCAGGAGACCTGTACATTACATAATGGGTGAGGCAGAGGCTGGAGGCCTGGCCACAGTGACCAGCGACGCTCCAGACCCACTCTTACTTTCTCCTGCCACGCTCTTACCCAATTACCACCACCACCTTCACGACAACTACCTCCACCATCACAACCACCAACAATATGCCATCACAACCACAACTACCTTCACTACGGCAACTACCTCCACCATCACAACCACCAGCATTATGCTATCTCCACCACAACCACAACTGACAGCACCAATACCACCAGCGGCCCATCAGATCTATAACCCTCGCCACCGTAAATATCACCACCACAACCATCATCATCACTACAACCATCATCATCACCACAACCATCATCATCACTACAACCATCATCATCACTACAACCATCATCATCACTACAACCATCATCATCACCACAACCATCATCATCACCACAACCATCATCATCACTACAACCATCATCATCACCACAACCATCATCATCACTACAACCATCATCATCACCACAACCATCATCATCACTACAACCATCATCATCACCACAACCATCATCATCACTACAACCATCATCATCACTACAACCATCATCATCACCACAACCACCATCATCACCACAACCAACACAATCATCATCAAGCGAACCTACCCCGACCCTCACCACCACACCTATGTACACCACCCTAACACCTAACCTGACCTTTGACCTTACCCTGAAGGGTCGAGTGAATGACGAGCACATTATACCCGGGGATCGTACTGTCGTAATCAACATCGCATCGTCGTGTTCAAGGTTCGTACCGTCGTGTTCAAGGGTCGTACCGCCGTGTTCAAGGGTCATACCGTCGTGTTCAAGGGTCGTACCGTCGTGTTCAAGGGTCATACCGTCGTGTTCAAGGGTCGTACCGCCGTGTTCAAGGTTCGTACCGTCGTGTTCAAGGGTCGTACCGTCGTGTTCAAGGGCCATACCGTCGTGTTCAAGGGTCGTACCGTCGTGTTCAAGGGTCGTACCGTCGTGTTCAAGGGTCGTACCGCCGTGTTCAAGGGCCATACCGTCGTGTTCAAGGGTCGTACCGCCGTGTTCAAGGGTCGTACCGTCGTGTTCAAGGGTCGTACCGTCGTGTTCAAGGTTCGTACCGTCGTGTTCAAGGATCGTACCGTCGTGTTCAAGGATCGTACCGTCGTGTTCAAGGGGTCACTAATACCTGAACACTTGTTGCTACTCTCAGTACTTATAACTTCTGAAGTAACTTCTCCCTCGGGGAGTCTAGTTACAGGAGTACTTTCCCAGACGTGTGTGGCGCCTGTAGTGTGGACAGGAGGCTACTCGGTTTCACCAACATGTAGAGTGATAAGACAACATGGTGTGGTGAGGGGCGTTACGGTGAACGTTGTTCGTAAGAAAAGATAAAGTCATATTCCCTTACATGGTCAGTCACCCATCGTAAGCCATGGTGACGTCAGGAATCAAAGCGCAGACGCAGGAGGTACTGGACACGGGATCTGTCAGGGGTGGAGTCCTGCCTCTCTCTCTCTCTCTCTCTCTCTCTCTCTCTCTCTCTCTCTCTGACGTTAGGGCCGTCTGCTCCCTCATCTGAGGCACTGGCCTGGTGCCAGCCAGTTGGGGTGGCATGTGTTGTTCCTCTGAGTCAAACGCTCGTGTCAGATTAATGCATCTGTATCTTCTCAACTGATCTCTCTCCCCCATCGTCGCTCCTAACTACTCCAGCACGTCTCTTCGATCTATTGAGTCTGAAATGATAGTCAGTTGTCTATTGGACCTCTAAGAACCCGGAGCACAACCTTGTGAAAAGCAGAGCATCTTATTCTGATATAAAAGGAACTGGGGATCGAAGGAGTGTTGCTGAAGTGAGGCTTATCGTGAACACCAGTAAGGCACCAGTGGAGCCACACAGTGATCTGTGTTGAAGTGTGTGTACACACACACACACACACTCCCTCATGGGCTGTTCCTCACGGACCTCCTCTCTTAGCTTCTTAATTAAACGCATCGCCAGCCACAACCCAGAAACTGTCATGAGTTAATACCTATATATACATATATATATGTATACATATGACGTAAACTGCGCCATTATCTAACAGGAAACCTTGATTTGTTCGTTTGACATTAAACAAGTAAGAAAAATGTCCGGTAAAAATGATAATGACTAAATATCAATCTGTGTTATTATGGTGCGCCATCAAGCAATCTTGGCTATCAACCTCCATCCTAGGTTGTCTGTCTCGGCCCACGACCCACACTCGACACCATGGGGCACCGCCCCTTTCTCGTCCCTACCCACCACAACCACTGTGGCTAACGCTACCCCGTACCTACCGTGGCTGGAAGATAAACACAGATCTGATCTAACTCCGGAAGACTGCGTGAGGAGGAAGGGGGCGGGTGTGTGTGTGTGTGTGTGTGTGTGTGTGTGTGTGTGTGTGTGTGTGTGTGTGTGTACCAGGAATTATGAGAGGGAAAAAAAAGCAAGTCAGTGATGAAAGTCGGTCATAATACTTGAGGCTGGAAGAAAAAAAGATGCATGAAAGAGAGAGAGAGAGAGAGAGAGAGAGAGAGAGAGAGAGAGAGAGAGAGAGAGAGAGAGAGAGAGAGAGAGGAATGTGGCTCTTTCACAGCAGGACTCTTACGCCACGTTTCACTGGCCACAGAATACGGTAACTTCACTACTTAGCTCCGTGTACCCACTCACACAGGCCCATGTCGGCCACGCCCGCCCCAACGGGGCAGGTGTTCACGTACACACAAACATGAACTTTTCTCCTCCATATGAATACGAACAGAGCAGAGCACATCTTTACACACCTGTCACCTACACCTGCAGATATCAATGGGCCTGGTCAACTATATGGCTCACATCCGCGAGGCCTGTATCTACACACACGTGGCTTATACACATGAGTAATATAAACCTACATACACCTGGACTACATCTATACACACACACACACACTTGTTAACACAACTGTCCTGCCGATCGTAACTTCTACGTCAGCTCCGCGTCGACAGTCGCACATGTGTTCAGCTGCGCGTCTCTTCACACAGTGTGTGTCAGGAGGTGTGGTGTGCCTGACGCTGCACCATGGCGCTCACCTGGTACCGGTACCGTCATGATCCCAGCTGGTGACGGTACACGAGGCACCGACGGTACAACAACTCTCCCCTCCCGTACCTGACGGCGTACCATCGTAATGACGCCGTCTGGGAGATGAACGTCCCCCCCCCCCCCCCCCGGAGGCGACCCCCGTTATGTCTGAGCACCCCAGCGCTACCCACAGCCCTGCCCCAGGATAACTCCCGCCCTAACAATATCCCAGCCAGCATCCCAGACCCCCACCCCACACACACACACACACACACACACAAAAGTTGCCTTGTTCATGCACAACCCCAGAGGCAGCAGCGTCCTCCCTACACTAACACTGTCATCCTCCTCCTAGTCTCTCAGACTTCTCCCTGGCCTCCTTGCGTCCTCACCGGCCTCCTTGCGTCCTCCCTGGCCTTGCGTCCTCCCTGGCCTCCTCGCGTCCTCACCGGCCTCCTTGCGTCCTCCCTGGCTTCCTTGCGTCCTCCCTGGCCTCCTTGCGTCCTCCCTGGCCTCCTCGCGTCCTCACCGGCCTCCTTGCGTCCTCCATGGCCTTCTTGCGTCCTCACGAACCCTCAATGCCATGCTCGCGTTCCTCACTGGTTCCACCACGCTCCTTACTGACGTCCCTCACACGTGAACTCACCCTAACTGGTGTTCACTGCTACCTCTCTCGTGGCCATTGCGACACGTCACGGGCCTTGCTCCTTAAACGGCAACACAGACTGATCACCGGAGTGTCAGCACGGCTGACAGCCTGGGTCACTCCCTCCTGACACGGGCGCCAGACCGGAGGATGGACGCATTTAACATCTGATTACTTTCATCGACTTAAATGGTTAGGTGAAGAGCTGTCCAAGTGAAGGACGATTGGTGAGTGCTGGTTAGCATGACGACAGGCCGGGGGGAGGGGGAGGACAGGATTGGCTGAGGGAAGGCAGGACTGGTTGGCGGAGGGTTGGAATGGCTGAAGGAGGGTAGGACGGGCTGAGGGAGGGTAGCGAGAGTCTGGGGATGGGGTCACAAAAAGTAAACGTTGCATACTAAAACGTGTATGGGATCAGGTGGTTCCATAGCGACGACCTATGGGGTTCATTCGAGGGCAAAAACTGTACAAAAACTGGCGTTCCATACCGACGTTGCAGAGGTCGGGTGCGGGGGTGGGCGGGGGGTAGGAGGCCCGATGTAAACACTGGCCACACCAGCTGCAGGATCATAACACTGACATTTGCGGCGGACACCCCGGGGAACACCGCTCCTCTCTCACACACTGGCCCTGATCTAGTTTTTCACACTGACATAATTCAGTCTTCCCAGATTAGGGTATCATCTGTGTCTATGATGCTAGGTACACTTAACGGTACAGCTTGAGGCTGCAAAGGTACACTTACACCGGTACAGCGAGAGGCTGGATGGTACATTTACCGGTAGAGGGAGGTGTTGCAAGGTACATTTACCGGTAGAGCGAGAAGAAACCATTATGATAAGGTGTAAAGATGGTCCAGCCTCAGCCATGATGTAACAAGGCAAACGTGATGCTGGAGACGGCAGGAGGCACACCCTGCTGTACGACAGGGAAATTGCGACACACCGACGCGTGAGAACGACGTTACGACCCTTGAGCATGACAGTTCGACCCTTAAACATGACAGGACGACCCTTGAACACGGCGGCACGACCCTTGAACACAACGGCACGACCCTTGGGTATAATGTCGTGACAATTAGACCACCATACTCCAGGGTCGTAGCGTATGAACGTAATGCCACAGTAACAACATCAGCTACGACTCGCGAACCATCCGGCTGCTGGAATCAGATCATAAACCGCGTTTTGTTCATTATACAAAATATACGTCAGTGTCCTCTGTCTATTTACTACAGTGTGTTCCTTCATAGCTACCTTCCCCGACTGACGCAGCAAAGAGTTAAAATCATAACGTCATTCCACACAACACACCAAGCGTCGCCAGTGCGTTGGCGGCAATACGAAGGAGCACTGAGCAGGCGGGCACAACACACAAACAATGCCACCGTTCTCAAGACTCTAAAGACAGCGTCAGCCGTCAGTACGTCGTGAGTTGCGAGTAAGTGATGCCAGGCATCACCTTACACCCCTGCCTGTCACGATGACTGCGTTTGACTGTCCACCTCATGATCACCAACCTCGACTCACACGCACAAATAGCTGTTACAACTACAACAACAACACTACTAGCCTCTGTAACACAAACTAGTTCCTCCAACATCGCCGCAAATGTGCAGATCCACCACAGTGCCACCGTCATTTCCTACAACCACAACACAGCCCACAGTTCTCGCTTCTGTATCGACACAACCCGTCCCACAACCACAAGACCATCCCCAGACCCCGCATCTCCGCTCCCCACAACCACAACCTCAGCAGTCCCCACAGCATCACCATCGTTGGCACCCATCAACAACAACTCGACAGAGTGGTAAGCGTGATTCTCCCCCCCCCCCCCCCAGGGGTGTGAGTGTGGGTAATTATAGTGCGGCTCTAATGCTGGTTTATCTTACTTTCTCCAAGTGGTCTGGCCCTGGAGGGTCTGGCCCTGGCCCTGACGCAACCAACTTTAGCCATACAACTGCCCGACACACCCAGGAGGGCCAAGTATGTCTTCATCACCCAAGCTGATCACCAGCGTCATCATCACTATCTCTCCTGCACCACCGTCGTCACTATGATCGTGACAAGCAGAGGTGTGGCCAGGACGAGGCTTAATACGACTGAATTCTAACAGCAACAGAGGGGTCTTAACGAGGCTGTTCGCGAGGCTGTGCTTGGGGGGGGGGGTGGGGGTCATGTGAGGGAGACTGTACGTACCCTCTCGTAAAAAATAAATAGTTCTCCCTTGACGAGCATGGATCTAACTGAGGGCCATTCATCTGTCGGGGAGAGTCAGCACGCAATCCCCCTGACTGAAGGTAAATCTGTGGGTAAAGCTGTCAATCGTGAGAACCCTCTCTACCACTCACTGATCCCAATACGAACACTGTAATGGCATCGCTCGCTGTGGTGCGTGTGATCCTTGACATCAAACGGACTGCAAGAGAGAGAGAGAGAAAAGAAGTAAAAACCAGCCATTCCTCCATCATTCTCACGGTGCCACCAGTTGCGGTGTGTCCATGATGACCAGTCCCGTGGGTTTCGACCACAACCGATAAGGCAACACTTGCGCAACCCCCTTCCTCACCTCCGAACACAATCAGCCGGTAATTATCACTCGTGGGAGGCTCGTGTCGTCTTGCCTGGCCAAGTCATCGGCATGACAGTGACGTGATGTTCTGGAAATTCGACTGCAATCATCTCAAACACAAAGAGATGTTAAGATCCATGATTCTCTCTCAACATCGCTGACGCATTGATTACTGTTTGCTCCTGAGTGGCACTCGAAGACTTCAGTGCCACGTTCGCACTGATGGTGACCCATGTTCTTATAGTGCAGTGTGAGGCGTCATCATGAAACACTACACCGGGAACATTAATCAGGAAGTTCCCAGGGGTACAGCAGGACAAGAGTAGTAACAGAAACGGCAAATACGATCAGGACGTATTTCTTCCACGAATAAGGTGCAAACACTACGTCTTGCAGCGTCTTCTGCAGTGGTATTTAAATCAGCAAATTCTGGAATGCCTTTCAACAGACGGCAACGTAATCAAAATGTGAGCAACTCGAACATGGCGAAAGTTTCTGACGGTAATGATATGCGAAAGAGTGTTGGGTCTCCCCAGCTACACCTTCAAATGCGGAGTTCACTTACAACCTAAACTGACACGGACGAAAAAAGAAACTCAGTGTTAAAATAACTCAAGTTTAAGACCGGCTCAGCTGGCTCCTGGATAATTACGTCTGGGTAACTAGATCTTGGACGATTAAGATAAGATAGCCTTGTTCTCCATAAGCAAGTTTACAGAAACTGGTCCTTGTTAATCAAGATTAACTTAACTAGTCCTTTATAGACTAGTTAACTGGAACCTTGAGAACAAGCGATAGTTAAGCGGATCCCAAATAATCAAGATTAGTTAACCAAGTCTTCGATAAGTGAAGTACGTTAACAAGGTCCAGGATAATCAAGATCTGGTAAACTGGTCTTGGTCAGGTCCTGGGTAACCCAATCCACTTTACCAGGTCCAGGATAACCAAGACAAGTTCACCATGTCCTGGGTAACCCAGACCAGTTCACCAGGTCCTGGGCAACCCAGACCAGTTCACCAGGTCCTGGGTAACCCAGACCAGTACGCCAGGTCCTGGGTAACCCAGACCAGTTCACCAGGGTAGGCGAGGTCCCCGTAACAGTGCTCCTCCCGACAGTGACCTTCGCCACCAGCTCAGTCCGTTTTCTCAGCCGTTGTGACCATTCTTTGTGATGGTCGATATATCAGGGGTGAATATGTGACCACAAGCCTGGCAACCACGTCACTCAGAGCCGTTGTTTTGCGTCGAACCCGTTGCCAACCCAACGGGAATAATGTCCCTATTATTTATATCTTTTACGACGCATTTGCTATAACAATGAATATCCTATTGCTTCTTTCTCCCAGAACTTGTTTACAGTTTACATGTAAACTGTAAACAGCTGGTGGTTATTCAATGGCTGACTCTCTCGTCTGTTGTGCCCTCAGCAGCGGCGTCGGCGGCGGCTGCAGCAGGTGGCGAGGCGTGGTGAGGATGCCCCGCAAGCCACGACTCCCCACGCTTGCCGTCTACCTCTTCCTGCTGAGCCTAGTGCTCCTGCTGTACGTGTCGGCCAGGGGCTCCGAGCAGGAGGAGCGGGAGGCGGCGGGCGGTGTCCAGCCTGGCAGCCCTGGGGCCGGGCAGAATGGCGATGAGGAGGTGGTGGTGGAGTCTCCCGCCGACACCCACAACAACAGACGAAGCAAGAGGAGGGGAGGAACCAAGGACCTGCCCGCCAACCCACACGACTTCCACATGATCATCAACAACGCCAACGTCTGCAGTAGCGAGAAGCAGGTGAGTCGTGGTGGTGCCTATCATTGTGTCAGCCTCTTACACACTGCCCACCACACACGTCAGTTCCTCACACCCAAGGCATCTTACCCAGCACACCGTCTGGCCTTCAGCCATGCTAGTGTGATCACTGACGTATAAACAATTGAATGTCATATGACTTCCACACTCAAACACACGTGGCATTACAGATTATACCAGTTGCTGCTAATGCCATAAAAAGTTTATAATTATGGAAAAAACGAGCAAACAGAATGTCTGAGAATCTATGATTTTTCTAAGATTTAGCCTCGTATGAAAATAGTGGGAAACAGAGTACTATTCAAGCAAACGGTATGACAACGTTCTATATCTATATCTATATATATATATATATATATATATATATATATATATATATATCATAGGAATGGGTGTTGTTCTTCTGCTGTAGGTGTGGCTGCTGGTGTTGGTGAGTTCGGCCGTGGACAACTTCCACCGGAGGCGGGCCATCAGGGACACTTGGGGAGGTACCACGCCCCTGGCTGCCTCCCACGCCAAGCTGGTCTTCCTCCTGGGCAACCCTCACGACAGACGAATCCAGACCCAGGTAAGCCGGCGACCTTATTATAAGCTATCCCTACGTCACACTCAATGTCCCGAGATGTGGACAGATAAGGTTAAAGAATGTTCTCTGAGGATATATCCTCTTCACCCCAGGGTAGTGCAGCCTAAGACCGACCCAGCGTTGCGCGTGTCTGGATTATGATGTTGTCCAACAAAGTGGACGGGCCGCACTAAATGATAACGTGGTGTGGTCCACAGGCGAACATCACATCTCATTTAGGGATGTGACTATGTAGGACGAGAGAGAGAGAGAGAGAGAGAGAGAGAGAGAGAGAGAGAGAGAGAGAGAGAGAGAGAGAGAGAGAGAGAGACTGTGTGTCTGTGTGTGTGTCCTACCTGGAATATCAAGTGGAGGGGAGTCCTGAAGCCTGTGTGTCCCCCTCGGCAGGTGGTGGAGGAGTCCAGAACGTACGGTGACATCCTGGAGGAGGACTTCGTGGACTCCTACATGAATCTAACCCTCAAGTCCGTCATGGGCCTCAAGTGGGCCTCCAGCTACTGCCAGCAGGCCCAGTACATCATGAAGACCGACGACGACATGTTCATCAACATCCCCTCACTCCTCACCTACCTGCAGGAGGCCGCCAGGTCCCGCTGGATGACAGGTAAGGTCAGCCGTCAGCTCCCGCTGGATGACAGGTGAGGTCAGCTGTACTCACAGGAGGCCCATAGGTCTTGCTGGATGACAGGTAAGGTCAGCCGTAACTAAAGAAGGTCGCCAGGTCCCGATAAACGACAAGCAAGGTCAGCCGTGCCCACAGGGAGGCCGTCAGGTCCCGCTGGATGACAGGTGAGGTCAGCTGTACTCACGGGAGGCCCATAGGTCCTGCTGGATGACAGGTAAGGTCAGCCGTAACCACAGAAGGTCACCAGGTCCCGATAAACGACAGGTAAGGTCAGCCGTACCTACAGGAAAGCCGTCAGGTCTCGCTGAATGACGGGTGAGGTAAGCCGTCCCCACAGGAGGCCGCCGGGTCCCTCTACATAGCAAGTAGTACAAAAGCCATGTCTCATGAGACAGCCGACTACACACTCCTACCCTGTCTCATCGTCTATGTAAGACCGCCTCATGACACCCACTTGGGCTCAGTTGCTTGAGAAGTACTTCCTCCATAGGTCCACAGAAACCCTGCGTCACCCATATGAGGGAAGGATAAGCAACTGAGCTGCAATGGGTATCTCTGTGGCAGGAGAAAGTGAAAGGCTGGCAGTATTGCTATGTGACCGGAATGTCGTGATTTACACCTGTACTGCCTCCATCATCTAGACGAAGCACTACGGTAAAGTCATCTTCACCAAATGTAATTTCCGATGGTAATTACCCCAAGATCGTCTATACTTGACTACAGGCGAAGAACAGCAAAGCCGCTTCAGTCAGCCTCACCTACGAGCAGCCCAGCGGTGGGTCGTGCGCCACAGTCAAACTTTCTTTTTTGTTAAACTTGAAACTGTTCAATATAAACAGTCTGGCATTTGTGTAAATGTCAAGGAATTATACATAACATACTGGTGACTGGCTTCGTTTTTGCCTATCAACCAGTTTGAACGACATAAGAAGTTGATTTTAACCATTGTAAAACATTCTGATAGAAGTAGAAAAATACAAGTAATAAGGTAATAATTTTTGGTGGATTAATTGGAGGTTCGGGAGCCTCCCCCGCCTCCCCCCACCATCCTAATCTAATGAGCTTCGTCAGTTGTAAACAACAACGTTCCACATATTTCACAACGTTACTCTCTGGATTTTATTGGCAGCCGCGAGAACCCGTCAGTGTTTATCCACCGTTCCCCCACATACACACCAAGACCTGGCACTAGACCCGAGAGCCTTTTATTTGAGACTGATGTGTCAAAGGTGAAGTCGGAATGTGCAAAAGCAAATGTTTACTTTGGAAAGATGAACGAGATAAACTGTATTTCATATCAAAGCAGGACTGCCCTGGTCCCACCCCTGCACCTTTTCAATTGGATATGTCTGGGAGGGAAAGACCATATAAACTGCACGACCATGTTTCACTTCCGTATTTATAAAACGACACACCATCGTATAACATTTTCTTGCATCAGTTTCCTGACTTCCGTCACTGATTATTTTTTTCACATCCACCCACAATCACACACGCAAATAGAACCTTACATGTTCAGAAGGCATTCTTCAGACTGGCGTGTCCATACTGGGATAAATGCTGCGAAGGCCATGGCGAAATTGTGAGATACGTCGAGAACACAAGCCCAGGTAGGAGGAATGTAAACAAACAAATGAGATGTTTTTACGATGATCAAAATTAATACGATAAATTTAGACTTCAGTACTTAAGAATATTAACATATGTAACAATTCTGTTTTACATAAACCAGTATTTATTCTGACTTATAATATATTTTAAGTGAAAATTTACATTTACGAGTATAGATTTTAATTTGACTACGATCAAGAAGCCTTCGCTATTGCACGGTGGGCCGCGATATTGATACAAATTCATGTAAGAAAACGTCGTCAGAAAACTGCCAGAAAAAGTGACTGTGACGATATAATGTAAGATTCAATGAATAATAAAACGATTAACGACGCTCTCGTGCACAGACAGGGGTTTGGTCACCGTTGTCGTACATGAACGGTAATATTGTTATACTCACATACACCTGCAGAAGACACAAGGGTCATTCAAGGTGCATTTCTTCTTGAATGTTCACCATAATAACCAAGGCTACAGCAGAGAGGAACAACTCCGTAATAAACATGAAACCCGATATAAAGCTTTCCTCTATCTTTCTCCTGCGCAGCAACACAGCAACACACTTGCCCTAGTTTGTTGGTATAGTTTGACTGTGAGCACGACATTCTGATGTGAACGTAAGGTAAGAAAAACTTTCTGAAAACAAGATTATATATTGATTAAGATTTCACCTAAAAACTGTTAGGATATCTGTTCTTTCATACTACATATACACTAATGGATTCAGATCTCTAGTAAATACATTTAATAACCATTTCTATGTAATTCCAAGCCTAATAATAACAAGTGTACCATTATGATGTTCATCAAAGATTAACGAGAGTACATTGTTGTTGTTGTTGCCAGGCTGCATCAAGCAGAAGAAGTCCTTCCGTCCTGTGAATGTGGCGCCAGGCATGCCCATGCCTCCAGCACACCCTCCCTTCCTGGCCGGGGCAGGTACGTCACCCACTAACACTCTCCAGGTCCCTCCTCTCTCGGCCATTCAGGCCAACCTCTCCTGTGTGTGTGTGTGTGTGTGTGTGTTAAACTACATCATTCGCTGCTGACTGTTAGCAAATCATTTCCTCTAGAAGCGAGTCTACTGAAACCTGATTCGAACCCCCCTCATGAATCGTCCTTGGTTCAGTCAATGTGACGTGATACGCTGCTTAACGCCCCCTGCTCGGGCCAGGACGAACCCCACTGCTTCATCACAATCGAGCAACCGGATACTTTGAACCGTCCCGATACAAACAGCTATCGAGGAGCTGAAATGGTTGTTGCGAGAGGGCGATGAATCGGCTTCATTACGCTGGTCGCAACGCGAGTGAAGCAAATAACAGTTGATCAACGAATCACTTGGGTCACCAACACGCGGTGGCTCGAGCAGGTGAAGGGTCGAGCGAGCTGCGGACGTAGATGACAAGTGAACGAGAGTAGAGCCATGACTGGAGTATCATGGCCTACTGTACACAATGGGGAAAAAAAAACTTTCCGATCTCGATGAATTTCGAAATGATCGATACGACAATGTTGTCTCGCCGAGAAAATAAATACATAGTAAAGAGGCCATCAGAATATTTCATCTTTCTTACAAACTTATCATCATTATCAGACGAGGTTTTGGAAAGGCATACGTAACATGCAATACAGTAAGGCAAATGCCCAGTAACCATTCATCTACGCTACATCAACTTTACAAAAGCTAATCACGGGAGAGTATGAAGTGGTCAGCTAGGTTTGTGTTTTCCTGCACCCGAGGTATTAACTAAACGTACATTGTCGCTGCTGGGCGTGACCCACAGGTGGATAACATGATGAAGAGCAGGTCAGGCGACACAAGACCGTCCTCCTCCCACCACTGACAGTGATGTTAAGGAAACCAGTTCACACCTGAACCTCAGTCGAAGAGAAAGTGGAAACCCGATGCCTTCCACCTCTGGGCTGCAGACATTACTTTTCCTGGCGTTTCAGATATGTGACGCCACCCGAGTTATCCTCCCGTATGATCACAACAGACCCAACCCTTGCATGACGGTCGCCTGCCAGTGGCATATTGGCTCCACGTGAACTCCGGTGACGAAGCAGAACTTTACTCCACGATTGAGTCCTCAGCGTCAACTAATGCAACAGGTGACTTACTGAAAATCTTGCCGACGTCCTGACCTCCGTTGCTTCCCCTGGTGCAGGTCGACGTGGACACGCCCTACACACTATACTGCCCCTGGAGGCTTCCCTACCACACCCACGTCCACCACACACACTTCCGTCCAATCCCAAATGATACCAATGAATGAGGTTGCTCGAGCAGTCCCGAAGCGCTCGGACCTAAAGCTTCGAACCAGCCCGTTCGAACCCGTACCGAAGAAGCATCTCTCGTGACGCGGAGATCAGTGTGAGGCAGTTGAATACGCAGGGAAGCGACTCAGGTGGGCAGAAGGGAAGGAACCATGGCATGAGTGAGTCTTGACCAGCGGAGATACAAGATACGGGAGCTTCGTGAGGAAGTTATGAGACGAATGACGAAGCAGATGAGAAGAAATGGGTTTGACAGACTCATGCTGATAATCTACACCCCTACCATCCCTCTAACGTCATATATGAAATTTAGACGATGCTAAATTTTACAGTCTCGACCTAAACGGGGTCTCAGGGCTAGATATATTTTTTTATTTCACTCACAGTAATGGATGGAAACGTATGGGCAAACATTTTACTTCACCTGAGGTGGAGTACTTTCTCTCGCAGAGGAGTGCTCACCTATGCAATGATTTACCAGTTAAGAGTAGTTAAAAGCAACACCAGAGACACGTTTAAGAAGAGACTTGACAAATACTTCGCTTAAAGTTCATGACTGATGATATTTGTGCCTTTTTAGTTACGTATAAAGTTTACAGTAAATCGTCCAAAGGTCATCTATTTCCTTTCTTAATCTTACTACATTACTCTCTGTTTCTGATCTCCTCTACAAGCACAAGCAACCGCGTGAGGAGCCAGTGGTCTGTTGCTTTTTGCTTTCCACTGTATTCCCTCTTATCTTGGTACTTTGCCGTGTTGGTAGTTACTTAAAATCACCACAATTACCACCACCCACCACCATCGTTAGCGTGGCTGGTGGGAAGCCTCTTGTGGTCCTAGTAACCTCTGACCCTTGTGACCCCCAGGGTACGTGATGTCAGGTGACATCGTGGAGGAGCTGTACAAAGCGTCTCTCAACACGCGCATCATCCCCGTCGAGGACGTGTACGTCACAGCCCACCTGGCCAAGGCCATTGGCGTCCACCCACCTGTGCATGACGACCGCTTCACCTGCGGCGAGATGGTCAATGACGACTGTGACCTCGTTCAGGTGAGTCTTGTCGTGTCACGTGGGGTTAAAGTTGGGGTAACTGACTCTCGCTGTGGCATCAGCAGTGACCACGTAACTCACTACCATGACCTAACTAAAGACGTGGCACCAGCGGTGGCCACGTAACTCATTACCATCACCTCACTGGCAGGTAGTTCCCTACCAGCCTCACTACCATCCCTCACCCCTCCTCCTGCACCCTCACCAAGAATAACCAGACTATCGTCCTATACCCTCATGTGTATTTCTTGTCAAGTTGACCACAGAGAACTTTTCCAGGTAGAGGTTCCCCCCCTCCTTCCAGACACAACTATACCCCTCGTTCAAGGCGAAAGTATTCCCCTAGTTCTACAGTTACTTCACATCCCTCTTACAAGCCTCAAATCTCCACAAACAGCTGTAGCTGATGTAAGCCCTCATTTTCGCAATAATTAACCTCAGTTCCTTTTAAGCAATTAACCTCAACCCCGAAGTACTTATCTTTAATTCCTACGGCAGTTAACCTGAACCCTGCGTCTGATTAACCATAATCTTATGGCAGTTAACCTCAATCCTCCAGTAACAGGAGTGAACGTTTTAGCCCCTGCAATGTTTGCAACGTTACTCCCATCCTAGCCCTCTGGTTTACTCTCCTGTCTCTATCCTCATACACTAGGAATGCAATATACCTTATCCTCCAGCAGATAACATCGTCACAGACCATCAGGTCCTCTGTTACCCGACTTTCTCCAAGTGTCCCACTTAATCAAAATGAAACCCCAGCAGTAATGCAACATGACACATTTCTTGCAGATCTTCACGGGCCACAAGATCACTCCGGAGAGAATGTACCACATCTGGGACAAGATAAACCCCAACGGCATCACCAGTCCCTGCTTCGATTTCTGACCCGACCATAAACATACTTGAAATACCTTTCCAATTTTTCCTCCCAGTACCTATTTCATGTGTACTGAGGTATCATGCATAACGAAACCCTCTACTGGGTACCAGCCTCAAGAGGAAACAGAATTCAGTTATCTGAGTTACCAAATGTTGGTGAAAATGACAGAACTTGACCGATGATGGTCCTTGGGCCGAAAGACAAGTGAAGTGAAAGTTTTGTTCACCCAAGTACAGACTGACTGCAACTGCAAACCTCACAAGGCAACTGAAAGACTGCTTCTCTTGGACGAAAATAAACCAAGTGAAGTAAATCACACTCAGAATATTTGAAGCTTTTTGTGAATCACATGGATATCTATGTTACAGCCTGTGAGGAAGACAGTCACTGTGATTGTGGTGACTTATGGAATGTAAATCATTTAATAAGGGTATATTTGGTGTACACTTGTTACTGTTAGAGTCAACCTGTTGTTTTGTGAACACAGTACAAGCTGGGGGGAGTCCTACCAACCAAAGTACGGAGGCGCTTCTCATGGTAAAATGGGTTAATTTCTTTAACATGTTTGAAAAAATCGGTTGATGATGAGTTAAACCCACCACTTGAGCGTGTGGAGTGGAATACAGTGTTTATATAAGCACGAAAAGATGAGTCAATTTGAAAACTGGATATGTGGGATACAAACAGGCGAAAATAATACTTTAAAATATTGTATGAGAGGGAGGAATGTAACCTGTGTGGCGAGACAGTGGGGCTGACGCATAGTACTTACATGACAGACAGATAAAAGGAAATGCGAATAGCAACAGATCACTGAGTCCTTTGTAGGCTGTATGTGGTAGCGGAGGAAATCAGACACACCAGAGATTGCGTCGTAAGAACAGAAAAACAAATATAATCTAAAAACAATTTATCTTACTTCATCGCAAGAGAATAGATAATTATAGGTAGATGAATATTGATAGTTAAAATCCCACTTGGTATAATTCACCAACTGTGACTTGTAGCGTGAACCAAAGAAGACATCTGTCAACATCAGGCGAGGCTGGTGTGAACCCGGTAAACATGTAATTTCTACAGACGTGATACTTCCCGACGAAGGCCAGCCACAGGGCGTCTGCCCCCACGACCGTTAGTCCAGGCTCAGCCCGACACGAACTGAAACTTCAATGATTATCCATAATAAAGCAGCCAAACTCTAGTCAGATATCATTCCCATATTTAATCACTAAATTCATCATTGTTCTGACTAATTATTATGTACAGATAATCTTAAAGTTACAGATATTTTATTCTTCACATTCCTCTTAGTACGTAATGTATCCACACACGCTTTGAATACTGCCACTGTGTTTACAGAGGCTGTCTGCGCATAGGACCTAATTTTTCTTCATCTATGACCAATTCATTTCGCTCAAGATGAATTGCTGTTTTTCTCTATGACAGTCAACTGCTGTATACGTTCTGGTACGTTAACATTACATCGTCGCAAATGTAATTCATCTAAAGTAACTTGGCAGTACTTAGTTCCTATACAAGCAAGATACGCATATTAAACTTTCCTTCATTTATAAGTGAAGCAAAAATTCATTGAGACCATATTGTCAAAGCTTCTCACAGATAATCCACTTTCTTGCTAAGAATCTGCATAGAATTAATGACAAATAACTTGCACGAAATTGGGATCCAACTTAACCTAACTAGTTATACCTAAACTTACCTTCGCTGGCTGAGGTTAATCTACTTGGTCGAGTATATCAACATATCCACATGTTGATATCAATCTCAGTACATTCAAAGTATGTTGGTTGAAATGGAGATGTACAAAAAGCACTGACTATTGAACGACGTTGTATATAATTTCTATTGATGTATGAAAGCTTTATAACAAGCCTAGAGAGTACGATGGTACGATCCTTGAGTACGACGGTGGCCAAGGATCGTAACGTCGGGTTTTGCTGCCTCATATAAAACACAAATCACATCAATGTTGATCATATCATGCTATACCTACAGTGACTCAAAACAGCCAAACCTGCTAGGCTACGATCTGGCAGGTTTGCTTCGTTGGAAACGGCGATTCCCTAAAATAACCAATAAATATTCATTTCTGGCAATTTCTTGGTACAACACACGCACGAGTATCTTGCAACACAGATTCGTTCTACAGAAAACAGAAATATAAACAGAAATAATCTATTTCAACAAAAAGTTAGTCATAACCTGGTGCAGTATCGTGCCCTGCTGAAGTCTCATGTTCTGGCGCAGGTGCCGTGTCCTGGTGCAGTGAATATGTGGCAGTAAATAGTAAAGTGGCAGCATTTACCCAAACTCTCCCTTAATGTGTGTAAGGCCAGTGAGTTAGGGCTGCATGCATGGCTTTGTATATGTGACTGTGTGCGTGCGTATACATTGCTCACCGTTTTTCCTACATATATTTTATGTATGTTTTTAATATGAAATATAAATTACGTTTTCCCTCCAATCTCTCTTTACTCCTTGATTTCCTGACATGTGTTAAGAATACTGGTAAGTTTTACCTGAGTAATGTGGTGGCCATCACTGGTGGCGTCATGAGTTGATGCCTGGCCCAGATGGTGTTTGTTGTCTCTGGCATGACGTCCCAGGTGCTTCCTCGCTCAGTCAGGCGCCATACTGGTCATACACCACTCCACCAGCACACACTTTACTGAAAAAAATGAATAGAATGAATAAAAATTGAAGAAAATTGGAGCAAAACTTTTTTATTTGTGGAAGAGTATGATAAAGTGTTGGGTTTAAGTGAAATATGTCCGTCGTGAGTGCATCAATAACTGTCGACTTTCTAAAATCAATAATTTAGTTGTAGTCGACTGGGAACATGCAATTAAAATTACAGGACTTGTCAGACCGGTGTATCAGCAGGTTAAGTCTGGCTGAGTTTTACCACTTCTATCCCACCAGGGAACCTACCTACCCTGCAGTATGTACGTACAACACGTGACGTCCTATCATGAAGCATGTACGTAAAGCCAAAGATTCTTCTCGATGGTGAGCAAACAGACCTAACCTTAGATTCAGACGATCATCTTCCAGCGATGTTTCCGTCTGCAGCGTCAAGCAACTGAGTCTGAGGGTATTTCCATAAATCTCTACCCGAAACAAGACACGGAAATTATTTTCCCCATTTCCAAAATTCGAAAACTTTACTCAGAGTAAACAATAGTGAATAATCAGAAAAGAAAATAAGCATGTGTAAGTACTACATACTATTAACACAGTGAACCCTATGCAGACGATATTTACCGTTTTCTGTAAACACCTAAGCTACTTCGTTTTCTTCAGAGTATTGTAACGTAAACTATAACATATCTCCTCTATTTTTTTTCCCTTTTTTTCTTTTTTCATACTATTTGCCATTTCCCGCATTAGCGAGGTAGCGTTAAGAACAGAGAACTGGGCCTTAGAGGGAATATCCTCACCTGACCCCCTTCTCTGTTGCTTCTTTTGGAAAACTAAAAAAAAACAAGAAAGGGGAGGATTTCCAGCCACCCGCTCCCTCCCCTTTTAGTCGCCTTCTACGACACGCAGGGAATACGTGGGAAGTATTCTTTCTCCCCTATCCCCAATAATCACAATTTTACAAACCCGACCGTCTACTATATTCAACCATACGAGAGAACTCAAGCAGTTGGGTTAGATATGAAGGATGTTACCGGACTCCACCTACTTTGGGTTACGCGGTGAGTGAAAGATTATTTCTGGCAAAGTTGTATCATCGTTAATGAACAAAAAAGCCGAACATTCTCGTTGAGAAACGTCTCACTTTAGAAGAGTCCATTATCACCTTGCTACTGATCGTAACGCAATTTTTGATGACAGGAATCCCATAAAAGGAGTCTAGGGGTTAAATGATATATTTTTTTTTTTTTTTTTTTGCTTTGTCGCTGTCTCCCGCGTTTGCGAGGTAGCGCAAGGAAACAGACGAAAGAAATGGCCCAACCCATCCCCATACACATGCCTTGATTCATTCCACTGACAGCACGTCAACCCCGGTACACCACATCGCTCCAATTCACTCTATTCTTTGCCCTCCTTTCACCCTCCTGCATGTTCAGGCCCCGATCACACAAAATCTTTTTCACTCCATCTTTCCACCTCCAATTTGGTCTCCCTCTTCTCCTCGTTCCCTCCACCTCCGACACATATATCCTCTTGGTCAATCTTTCCTCACTCATTCTCTCCATGTGACCAAACCATTTCAAAACACCCTCTTCTGCTCTCTCAACCACGCTCTTTTTATTTCCACACACACACACACACACACACACACACACACACACACATATATATATATATATATATATATATATATATATATATATATATATATATATACAACTGAACATCCAACAAGCATTAGCCAAAAATCAGGGCGTGAATCACCCCTCTTGAGGAAGCACATAGATCTGCTGGAGAAGGTCCAAGGGAGGGCGACAAAAATTGTACCTGAAATAAGTTAGGTAAACTGCAGGAAGAGGGCGGCAGCCATAGACGCGCCGAGGTTGGAAGTCAAGGAGGAAATATATGGTTAAGATCGTGAGGTTTATATGTCAAACATTTTGTTTACATGTGATGTCTGATGTAAACTATTTATCACAAAGAACCCGATAATCGAACCCGGGTCTATCTGGACGTCACACTGAGGTCCGGGTTCGATTCTCGGATGCCTAGTGGTGTAAACAGTTAACATCAAATATTAGGTTTCTAAATCAGCTTGACGAAGCAGCCCTGAGACACTAGGAGGACCCTGTGAACTAGGGAGACACAGCGAGGGATCTAAACCTGATAAGGTCGACCAGATGTCGGGAAATACCTCACCAGTGGTGCACAGGTGGATGACAAGAACTACCACAGTGAACAAACACTTCATTAAAGCGAGTATTAGAACATTCAAATGTTTCCGTATGTAACACTAGGTTATACACACACACACACACACACACACACACACACACACACACACACACACGCCAAGGAACACAGGTACTGATCTAGGCATATGACCTGCCTGAAGGTACAGACTCTTACCTGGATATGTTCGCAGATGCAGAGGTCACGAGCGTAGTGAAGATGAGGAGGATTGCCTCAACCAACAAGGGGACACTGACAGACCCCAGACTGGGTCACTGATACATGGTTGAGGGTGAGGTAGCGAGGATGGGTCACTGTGAAATTAAGCCTCAATATGAATATAATCCACGGGAAATAAGCTCCACTAATTTGTGTGAGATATTTGGGAGTTGACATCATCCCGAACCTGTGGCCAGAGTGCCACATTAACGAGACAAACTGTCTGCTGACAAATATTCAACTTCACGGATAAGGAAATACTTAGCAAGCTGTTCTTATCGTAGATAAGGCCATATTCAGAATATGCTTCTCGAGTTTGTTCACCACACCTACAGAAGCACAAAAAAAAACTAATGGAGGAGGTCCAGAGGAAGGCAAAAAAATGGTACCATAAGTAAGAGAGTTGAGTTACTAGCTGAGGAGGAGTCTGGCCAGGAGTAATACCCCGTCCCCCCACTGAGACGGGGACGCACATATGATATACGAGTGAGAGAAGGAGTGTTCCTGCGATGAGGTTTAGCCAAACTCGTAGCGCTCACCACACGTCTTGTGGTATAAGACTATTCTCAGCTGCAACTTGAATTCATCATTATTGACTCTTCGTTCATCTGGGAATGATTTCAATCATATGTCAAGTTTTCTTTCAAATGTTTTCTGGAACTGTTCGTGCATGTTTCTTATTTCTCCAGACAGTATATTGAACGATCTTTCTAGACAGAGAGAGAGAAACAGAGACACACACAAATTCACTTGGTACATTCTGTACAGTGACCCCGCCAATGACAACGTCACGAGTGCAGCTTCCTGCAGTCCTCAACACAAAGAGAGAAGTGTTAAAGGATGTAAGATCGTCCATCACTAACCAAGAAATTCGTTCACATGATTTTTCGATGCGTGGCACTTTCAGACGCACAGCTTGTGTGATGTGTATCGCAGATGAAGCCTTGTGTTTGGAACAAAGGAACGTCAACCAGACTCTTACTCGAACCGCTGAGGAGCATTTCCTGCCCTGTATGAGGCATGTGAGGGCGGGGACACCTCACCAGTACACGTGTCATCCCTGCTGGCTTGCTCCCCTCCCGCCTGCTTTGAGGACCAGCCAACTGGACAAACAAGTTCTATACGATATACTCGTGATACGTCCATACACCTGAGTTATCATGAGTGTACTCCAATTAGACAGTTTCAGACAAGATGGTTTGCTGTGGATAATGGAATAGTGATATCATTTGTGAAGACCTTCACCACGTCTGTATGACCCATGAGTAAGACGGTGCGACCCTTTAGTACTACGGTGCGACCCTTGAGTACTACGGTGCGACCCTTGAGCACGATAATGCGACCCTTGAGCACGACGGTGCGACTCTTGAGCACGATGGCACGACTCTTGAGCACGACGGTACGACACTTGAGTACGATGGTGCGACCCTTGGGTGTAACGACGTATCCTCTGACCTAAGCCTTAAAACAGGTTGAGTCCAAGGCTGGGCCATCGACCCTAAGGGTCGCCCTGTCTGGCTCACGGGTCGTACCGCCACGGCTTGTGAGTCGTCCTCTGGTGTTCGAGCTGTTGAGGCGACAGTCGTTGTTGAGCGGCAAGAGAAACACATTATAATTCCACCTCCCACACCTCCCCCTTCCCCTCCCCGCTCCTCCCTAATATTGAGGACCAAAATATCTGTTGCTAGTGGTGGTGGTGGTGGTGGCCTGCGTGGGGCCACGCAGACTCTTCTGGTGCAGGTGGCCACACATACTGGACGGTGGTCACACGTCCTCTGGCTGAGGATGTGTTGCTGACACACTCAGGTAGACAGGCCGGGCTGTGATGGTGTGTGATGGTGGCACACACGTAGTGTTGGAGGTATATACAAGCTAAGAATATGTAGGTGTATGACGGCTCATGTCGTGCATAAGGACGAAACTACGTGTTTCGCAAGGTTGGTCACCGCACCTACGGAAGCAGAAAAAGCTACTAGAGAAGGTTCAGAGGAAGGCTAGAACAAAGACGGTTGTAGAATTAAAAGAGAGTCGAGTGATGAGGAAAGGCCAGAAGCTTTAAACTTGCCCATCTTGATAGAGAAATGAGCGAGGGGTGACCTGATCACAACATCTAGAACAGATCGATCACGTGGACAGTGAACAGTTCTTCAAGAGATGTAGGGATAGAACAACCAGAGGATATAACATGAAATTAAGCAAAAATAAACTTGTTAAAACAGATGTAAAGAAATACTTTTTACAGTAGGAACGGACTAAGATGACTGAGGACATGGCTAATGCAGACACCAAACATCAATATGAGAGGTTGAGAATGTTTAACAGCTGAGACACCACGAGTCTTAAACTCCTTCCCCGTATAGAAGAAACAGGAATTACACACACACACACACACACACACACACACACACACACACACACACACACACACACACACACACACACACACACACGGAAATAATCTAACAGGCAAACACAGACACCCAGACCAACACAGAAGCTACACATATATCTCAGTCTGTCCTCTAATATAAACACGTCCCTCCCTCAGGGTCAAGTTCCAACGAAGGCTCAGCGTTGGACCTTCAGCGTTGTAGGTGTCTGTAACGTGCAACTAATTTACCTACGCCCATGTGTGTGTGTGTGTGTGTGTGTGTGTGTGTGTGTGTGTGTGTGTGTGTGTGTGTGTGTGTGTACAGAGTGGCCGTATGTACGTAAGCCACATAAAAAGATTGTTCCCAAACTCTTCACTTACATCTTATCCTGCATCTCGAACTGTCTCCCACGTCTTTTATGAGACCCATAACTCACAACCTCCCTCGCTGGGGCGACCCGTAACTCACAACCCCAGGTGGACCACTTTCTAGCATTTGCTATATATGCCTGAAGAAAAACCACTGCACAGGGAAACACCTTTGACAACACGGCTCTCTCTCTCTCTCTCTCTCTCTCTCTCTCTCTCTCTCTCTCTCTCTCTCTCTCTCTCTCTCTCTCTCTCTCTCTCTCTCTCTCTCTCTCTCTCTCTCTCACTCACGCACCAGGCAGGGCGGCGGAGCTGCTGCTGCCGGAGTGACCACGCCAGTGTGTGGGGTGGGGTGAGGTGGGGGAGGACCTTGAATGTTCTGGTATGCAAAGCAACGCTTGGGAGTCTCGCTGGGAGACGCCTCTCGTCTGCCTCATTCAGCTGACGCGGAAGTAGCGTCGTGTGTTTTTGTGGCTGAGAGATGTTAACAATGGTGTGGGTACACCTGGCACACCTCAGCACCCAGCTCACCACACGTCTCAGCCACACACCTGGCACACCTCAGCACTCAGCTCACCACACGTCTCAGCCACACACCTGGCACAGCCTCAGCACCCGGCTCACCACACGTCTCAGCCACACACCTGGCACAGCCTCAGCACTCAGCTCACCACATGTCTCAGCCACACACCTGGCACAGCCTCAGCACCCGGCTCACCACATGTCTCAGCCACACACCTGGCACAGCCTCAGCACTCAGCTCATCACATGTCTCAGCCACACACCTGGCACAGCAGCCACACACCTGGCACACCTCAGCACCCAGCTCACCTTGCCACACTCAACCACATCTGCTGTACCCAGCTCACAACATACCTCAACCACACACCACCACACCACATACCACAAAACTAATCTCACAGTATATTTCACAAGTAATAAGTGTGAGTGTTTACGTCAATTAAGTAAGAGCATGACAAGTGTGAGTCTTTATGTCATGCATGGAGGAGCATGACAAGTGTGAGTGTTCATGACAGGTCAGGAGGAAGCATGGCATGTCAAGGAGACAGGAGTTCGTCTCTATGAGAATCATGATGCAACAGTTGCTTCACCATGTCAGAATATGACACCGTCACATAAAGCTACTTCAAGGATTTTCGTGATCTCTGATAAGCATACACTTCTCATCTGCTGATACTAATCACCTTCACTCAATCTATCCTGCTTAAAAAGAAATACCTCTGCTCATCAAACCTTACTTATGAAAAATCATCTGTGTTCATCAAACCCTAATCATATAAATCACTTTTTATTATCATACGTTGTTTATTCCAATTCTTTCTGATTATCATCATTCTCTCTTAATCTCTTCTTCCTTATATCCCCACCAAACACCAGAGGCAACGTTACTTAAACTACTTCCCTATGATCACCATAGTCAGATGGTACCAGGACGAGGCTTTGGTCACCATACCCAGATGGTACCAGGACGAGGCTTTGGTCACTATACCCAGATGGTACCAGGACGAGGCTCGGTTCTCACTATTCTGTCAACCTTTCCTGACCCGACCATGACTTGCCCATCCAACACCTTGCCCTCTCCTTAACACACAAGGTACTACACTACCTTGTACCGCTACAAACGAGGTGCTACAGTACCCTGTACCGCTACACACGAGGTACTACAGTACCCTGTACCGCTACACACGAGGTACTACAGTACCCTGTACCGCTACACACGAGGTGCTACAGTACCCTGTACCGCTACACACGAGGTACTACAGTACCCTGTACCGCTACAGGAGTTACCAGGTACCCACATGCCAGGTTCTGCAGTAGCATGACACTCCCACATGCTGGACACCACTATGACATCCTCATTAACATTAACCATGACACTGCTGCACCAGTTGACAGTCTGACATCCACAACTACGACCATGATACTTGCAGAGATCTGTCATTACCATAGCACGAAGCACTTGTCAAACACTCCCACGAGTCTAACGCAGTCAGCCACTCACACATCAGCCACCACCACCACCAAGACGCTTCGATGAACTGGACACTACCATAACAGTACACAAGTTAAGCACGACCATGATGTACTCTCATGCACCAGCCACTACCATGATGACAATCTTCAAGGTAAACATTACCTTGACACTACTGTCACACAGTGAGACAGTCATGCCACTCTCACAGGTCAGACATGGTCATGCTGGTACCTGGGGTTACGAGCGAGTGCCACCAGGGGATGGAGACATGGCACTCTTCCTTTTATGCCTCCAGACACGGGTGCCAGAGAGCAAGCCAGCCTCCACCACCCTCTGCTTCTGGCGTTTTGATCATCAAGGTTCCTTGATGCGTCCGGACCTCCACTACGTCACGACTCAACACAATCGCTGTACATAACCATCTTACTGGAGCTGACGCCAAGGTCATTAATCAAGACTACACAAGTTTCTTTAACATGCTACATCTTGCCTATATCACAGACCAAGCGGTTCACATCGACAGCCAACCTCATCTCTTGTAACGTACACCAAACAAAAAAAGTATCCTCACATTTTTCTCTAAGACAATATGACAAACGTAAGAAGGATTTTGACAAATGTTCTGGGGTCTTGCCACACACCCTGGTAGCCCTGCTTTTCATATAAATATTTCTTTAAGTACACGAAAGAAGTTTACAATGAGCAGTATATTGTTTTCAAAGTCATGATAAATCTCATTTATTTTTTATTTGGAGAGCAATTACTACACAGAGCACATATCACAACTATTAAGAAATGCGTCTCGCATTCACGCTTCACAACCCTACAATGAGAACAGCAGCTGTAATGTTCATTTTGAAAGCCATCGGACCCATCTGTAAATATGATTTTTTTGCTGGGTGTACATAGCACGACAACACTTAGTATGGCCCCACTCGTACGGCACCATCAGTATTACGACACCAGACCTCAGCCTTAGAGCGTCCACTCTCTCTCGTGGGGCTCCCCAGAGAGGCGGTAGGAGCAAGTCTCTCACGAAGGAGAGAGAAAAAAGGAGAACGAATGTGGGTAACGTGCGAGGTAGCGAGTGAGCGGTCTGCTGCAACTCAGCCTGGAGGCACGGCCTCCAACACCCGCTAAACCTCTTGCTACCTCACTCCAGGAGAGCATGTGATGACGTCTGGCTAACCTCAGACGATGCCAGGTGATGATGAACACACCTCTGTATATATATCTTCCCATCACCTCGACGGCTTCTTCATAATATCTCAAAAGAATCCATCAGACGACCTTGTGCGTCAAATTCTCCCGAAGGGGATTGCCTAAAACACAGCCCCAGGCGAAGCTACGGAGTTACGTGCTTGGATGATGATATTCTTGCGTAGATATATCCCGAAATGACATCTCTGTGTCAGAAAGCCTGATACCTCCTGGAATTTTCATGTCTTAAGAGAAGTAAACCCAGGCAATGTTCCTATATGATATACCGCCCAGACACCATCCTGTATAACAATGGTAATTAATAATAATAATAATAATAATAATAATAATAATAATAATAATAATAACAATAATAATAATAAGGATGACAGTAAAAGTAGTGAAAGTTTTGTATTTCTAATATTTCTAAACATAGCATCATTTGATCTCAGATTTCAGTATAATATAAAAGACAAATTACACAAATTACATCACAGAGGAAGATGTCCCCCTAAAAAAACTAACTATATATATATATATATATATATATATATATATATATATATATATATATATATATATATATATATATATATATATATATATATATATATATATATATATAAAACTATATATATAATGTGTGGAAGTCGAGAACATTATCTCGGAAAGCAAAAATGGGTATGTTTGAAGGAATAGTGGTTCCAACAATGTTGTATGGTTGCGAGGCGTGGACTATGGATAGAGTTGTGCGCAGGAGGATGGATGTGCTGGAAATGAGATGTTTGAGGACAATGTGTGGTGTGAGGTGGTTTGATCGAGTAAGTAACGTAAGGGTAAGAGAGATGTGTGGAAATAAAAAGAGCGTGGTTGAGAGAGCAGAAGAGGGTGTTTTGAAATGGTTTGGTCACATGGAGAGAATGAGTGAGGAAAGATTGACCAAGAGGATATATGTGTCGGAGGTGGAGGGAACGAGGAGAAGAGGGAGACCAAATTGGAGGTGGAAAGATGGAGTGAAAAAGATTTTGTGTGATCGGGGCCTGAACATGCAGGAGGGCGAAAGGAGGGCAAGGAATAGAGTGAATTGGAGCGATGTGGTATACCGGGGTTGACGTGCTGTCAGTGGATTGAATCAAGGCATGTGAAGCGTCTGGGGTAAACCATGGAAAGCTGTGTAGGTATGTATATTTGCGTGTGTGGACGTATGTATATACATGTGTATGGGGGTGGGTTGGGCCATTTCTTTCGTCTGTTTCCTTGCGCTACCTCGCAAACGCGGGAGACAGCGGCAAAAAAAAAAAGAAAAAAAAAAAAAAAAAAATATATATATATATATATATATATATATATATATATATATATATATATATATATATATATATATATATATATATATATATCCCTGGGGATAGGGGAGAAAGAATACTTCCCACGTATTCCCTGCGTGTCGTAGAAGGCGACTAAAAGGGGAGGGAGCGGGTGGCTGGAAATCCTCCCCTCTCGTTTTTTTTTAATTTTCCAAAAGAAGGAACAGAGAAGGGGGCCAGGTGAGGATTTTCCCTCTAAGGCCCAGTCCTCTGTTCTTAACGCTACCTCGCAAATGCGGGAAATGGCGAATCGTATGAAAAAAAAAATATATATATATATATATATATATATATATATATATATATACACACACGAAAACATTCAGATGTGGGAAAATACAGATCAGGTTAGTTGGTACACTTTACCATTGCAAAGGATGACCACTTAAAGTACACGGGCCCACACGTGATATACAGAGAGAAAGTTTCAACATGTCACATCATTCCTTGTTTTCAAAGTTTCACGCTGGGGAAACTTCTGAAAGCTTCATACGACCTTCACATCAAGTTCCTCTAGTGTGACCCACAGCATCACCCTGATCCTTGTGGTTCTCTGAGGAGACGAAGCTGTGAGGGTGACCAGGCGAGGCAAAAATTCTCTATGGAGAAGGACCACCAGGTCCTCTGCTTCTACACTGGGGCCACGAAGCATCATCATGTTTATTTCCTAAGTACACACACACACACACACACACACACACACACACACACACACACACACACACACTCCTGGCGAAGCAACGTGTGTGCGTGTCAGTTTTGCTCACGATAAAGACGCCTTTCATTATGTTCTATTACGATTTTCATACGAAAAGTGATTAGCCTCAAGTAATTACTTCTATTAGTACGTAAACAAGGACGAGAGACCCTGTAATTGGTCCTTAGCGTTCAATGCAAAGAAAAACAAACAGTACACAGAGGTTCTATTTTGAGGGTATATGTCTAGTGTTATCACAACGCTTCTCTAATATGACACTCGCGGCTTCTGTGATCCACTGTGGAAAAAGACACCAGAGGGAAGCTATTTACGTCCACACACACACACACACACACACACTCAAAAGTGACACAACACAACCCCGGCCACAAGGGGATGATGATGAGGATAATAATAATAAAGGAGTTGTCACACGTAAACTATGTGCAGGAAAAAACTTCGTCCGCGAACCGTACCCTTAAAACCTACAAACCCAGAAGATATAAGTCATACCAACCCGAACTATCACCTTAAAGGGATGGAGCAGTTGTGTCTGGCTTCGTATACGGAGCAGGACCGCATGACACCTGAAGTAAAGGGATCTAAAGGTTTATAAGATCCATTGGAAAGAAAGAATCCTTCTTAAAGACGGTGAATCAGCCACATGTCGTCTCATTGGGCAGCCACGTCGGATTATTCCCAGCCTTCATGTAGCCAGCTATTAATAGCGTTCGTGTAGTCGCCACGCAACCCTGCATTTACCTTCCTACCCGTTTCTGTTGACTTGAGTCTTTGGTATGCCTTCCCATCCCCTCGCCCTAACCCCCACTCCCATCCAGGAATGCCTGCGTCCCCTTTGAGTTTGAGGAATGTCTCGCAGGCGAAGACAATGCATGAGTAAGCTGCAGTGGACAATGGTAAGAAAGTGTGCAGTGGGGACATGTGTGGTAGGGAAGTGTGTGGTGGTGTGAGAGGCAACAGTATGGTCTGGTTCTAACATCCAGACGACATAAGGCTTACCAATGATCAAGTACAGAACAAATGAGACTTGGCTTCGTTTTTGGTATTTCTTTTCGTTGCTTCGACCTTAAATGTAATTCCTCCTGTGCAGGAGTTGATACCTCACTGGTGTTTGTGTCACGACACTTAAATTATCTTCCATCACGTACAAAAATAAATAATTCTTGAGCTTACAGCTTTATTCATGTGCGAAACCATCCCTGGCTCTTTAAGACACCCCTCCATACTTTCCAGTTCTTTCTGAAGGACTTGGGGCGCTTTCCAGGATGCACCATCGTCTACATGACATCTGTGGGGACCTGGAAACTTAGACACCACGAGAGGCGATGCTAAAGAGAACAGCGGGAACCCAGCGTCAGTCTAACAAGATGTCCTCCCCTTTATGAACACAGCACATCTCCAGCCATTCACCAGCTTGCCACACACCCCTCAATCCTCCACACGTTTCCAGAAAAATTTTCTTTGGACAGGGACCGAATCCAGAGTTATCATTTCAGATGTACAGAAGTAACATACAACGGCATATCTCCCATACCGTTCACGTAAAATGTGACAGTGTAAACACAAGAGACATTGGGCCTCTGTCTCCTCTGTAGATGACTTCACCATCAGTCGTGTTATCGCTAACAGTGTTGGCAAAGCTGCTACGTTATCGCTAGCAATGTCGTCCAGTGTTTAGCTTACCGCTAGCAATGTTGGCAAGCAGGCACGTTATCACTAGCAGTGTCTCAGGTGTGTAATGCTATCACTAGCGGTGTGACCCAGCAGTCAGGCTATCGTCAGCAGTGTCGTTAAGTGGGTAGGCTATCGGTAGCAGTGTTGCCAAGCTCTAAGACGATCGTCAGGAGTGTCACCAAGTAGTTAGGCAATCAGCAGCAGTGTTGCTAAGAAGTTGAGGCTATCAGTAGGAGAGCAGTGCGTGGGTTGAGCGGCAGGAGTGGGCGGAGGGCGTGGGTGGTTGAGGTTGAGGCACCGCGGGACCAGCCATCAACCTCACCCCCGAAATATCTCCATATGAGTCACCCTCCTCACAGTCCCCCGACCCTAACAGTTCCGTGTATCAAGTCAGCTCTCACTAGCAGATCACCCGCAACACAACACAGCAAGTAACGTGTTACTCCTACACGTAGAGTTACCAAGACAGACAACGATCGATCTACAAGAGGGAAACACGGATGGAAGACTCAAGATGGTTCGTTTTCTGTTCGAGTAAATATTGACTGCCAGGTTCCTGGAGTGATGCAGACCCGGGAATATCTACGTGGCTGCTGCCGCCCCTCTGCCTCACCCACGCCCTCCTCACTCACCCACCTCACCCACACCCGCACCTCGTGCCGTCCATCATCAGCAACGGGCGACCCACACCCACCATACCCACCACACTCACCTTCACATGACCGACAAGGGGACCACCTTCCCCTACCCTAACCACATGCCACCTTCTCACCCACACTGGTCCCCCCTCCACCATCACCTGGACTTCATCCCAAACTCATGGAGGAGCTAAGAAAGTGGCAACCTCCATGTTGTTTGTTTAGTCAGACTCCAATGTACGTATGGCTCAAGGTGAGCTGCCTCAGGACTGGCGAGATGCCTCTATAGTACCATATAGAGGCAAGACGAACAAAAGTGAATGCTCAAATTACAGAGGCATATGTTCATTGAGTGTACCTGTTAAGCTCTATGGGAGAAAGGTGATTGAGAGGGTTGTGGCATGATGCACAGTGCATCAGACTGGGCAAGATCAATGTGGCTTTAGAAGAAGGAAAGAATATGTGGACCAAGTGTTTGTTTTGAAGAAATTTTGGGAGAAATATTTGAAGAAAGAGATGACTTTGTATGTGCATTTCCTGATCTAGAGAAAGTGCATGATAAGATTAAAAGAGATACCTTGAGGAAGGCGCTACGAATATATGGTGCGGGAGGAAGGCCACAAGAAACATGGAACGAACCATAGCGATGTGGTATACAGGGGACTGGCTGTCAGTGGGCTGGATCAGGGTATAGGAAACAGTCAGGGGAAACCACGGTAAGGTCAGTAAGGCTTCTTTGTACATAGAAAGGCCTTCCTGACGCTACCTCACTACACAGGAAACGGCGAGGAAAAGAAAAAGAACAAAATATTACCATCGTCATTATCGTCATCATTATCATCATTATTATTGTTATCATTATTATCATTATCATTATTATCATTATCACTATACTACCAGAACTTGACACACGTAACAGCCTAAAGATCATGTAAACATATTAATTGGGCGGTGTTCAATCTTCGTCGTACGTAAGATTAAAAAACTGTAAATCATTATTGTTTCTTCTTATAACCAGACATAAACGTGGGAGGGTAAGGTAGCAGGAGACCTGATGATCCATGACGAGATCATCCACTGGAAGACAGTAATAATATCGTGATTCCATCCAATCCTGTTTGAGATCAAGACAGAACGGTAAAGCAGAAGGCACCTCCCACACCCACCTCTCCCTCTTGCTCAACGGCCGGCTGGGAAAAAGAAACAGAAGGTATACATTAAGCATAAAGTTTAACAAGACACAGAACTAAGTTGTCACATCACAGTTATGTTAAGCACTACTGCCTTGACAACAGTCCTCAGAGCACTGCCATTACCAGGTGACACAATAACATCATGAGGGTTGGGCGGGTGAGGGCTGGCGAGACTAATGTTCCGGTAATGGGTTCAACACCGCGCGACGTCGCCACTTTGACTCCCCTTGCTTGATGCACCGCTGCAGTCCCTTGACAAATGGGATCTAACTGCAAGCGTTATTACTTTCCCTGCGTCACAAATGCTTCTATAAATTCTAAAGAGGTTTGGAACTCAGCAACCGTTCGCCAGACCTATAATTCACTTGTGTAAATCTATTATGTTCCTCCCCGTCATTTATCGACCGACCCGAGGAAAGATGAACAGCTGGGGTGAACCATGAGCCGTTTGCTCGCTTCGGGGATCGAACCCGTTGCCAGTGGAATCACAACACCATTCGTTCGTGTCCTGTGAGCTTTATTAGAACAGTAACTGCGTCGTGGGATGAAATACAGACACGCGCAATACTCGCACAACTGATGAAACTTAAGTAACTAATAATGTTTGGCTAAGCGTCCAACATGACAGCTAATATGACAAACATTGCCACCTTCATCCACGCCCGAGTATATGTCAGACGCGAGAGTCAAATATCATCTGAGAATTTATCAAGTTCAACAACCCGGAACTTTGTGAGTCACATTCATGAAGGCCTGTGTGTGTCTGAAGGAGAGTCAGGTGACGACGTGTGGCAGATCAGCGACGGGCGCCACCATGGGGGAATAGGATGACGCCCTGAAGAAAAATGATGCGGCAGCACAGTTATGTCAAGCGGCGCTCCTCCTGACGGAGGAGTACCTGACGCAGACACACCCACTCCAGACCATGATATCTGACGATGTATGCTGCTTCCATAGCCCACCTGTCAGTGTACGGAGGAGGCCATGCTGTGGTGTGTACCACGCCCTCTGCTCTAGGATCACAAGTCAACAAGACGAACGTACCATCCGCCATCTTGAACACAATCAATTCGTACATCCCTGACCCTGATCACTGTACCGGATGACATCATACCTGGGTATGTGTGGTGACGATGATAATATCTGGAGTCAGGAGACTCGTCACATGAAAATTACATAAAGCACAAGAGTGACTACACATGTGGCTAAGGATATCAAACTTTCAGGGATGTACAGAAAATGGGAGACGCTGCTAACTGACCCAACGGTGACTAATCTATTCCTGTAAACAAATTAATAGATGCATTTTTTTTTTTTTTGCAGGATCCAAACATAGGTGGATCATAGCATGGTCGATCAACAGCTAGGGCAGACATGTGAACTGTGAGCGCTGTCGACTTTTGTGGCGACGGGAGATATTTTCGTACAGTTGTGGTTTTGTTTGGATGATATAAGTGTTAGATTCTATTTTGAATATGGCGTGTGTGGTTCATCCGCAAACTCGTGGTAAGCAAACTGTTGCTGACCGTGAGTCATCATTAACCCCCCTAACCCAACACCCCAAACCCCAGGGTTGTACCTGTGTGATAATCGGCTCACACCCAACCCAGGTGTTCATCCTCCCCTCGTGGCAGGTCGATATATGGGTACCTGGCTTAGGCTGTGTGTGTGTGTGTGTGTGTGTGTGTGTGTGTGTGTGTGTGTGTGCATACACGGGAGTAAAGACAAGATACAAATAAATAAGATTAAGATCTTGACGGGGCAACACAAATGTAAAACTCTCTCCCCGCAACACACAAATAGTAACCACACACACACACACACACACACACACACACACACACACACACACACACACACACACACAGTCTGGGGTACTGGGAGCCACCAAGCCGTCCCTTACAATCGCTTGCACTGGAAATGTTTCAAGAGTAACGTGAAGATCACCGGGCGTAGCAGCCAACGTCTCGGTGTCATAAATAAATCTAAACTGGTCTACAACAGAGGTCGTGGACACAAGACACAAAACACATATACTTATAAACACACACACACAAGTGCCCAGACACACACGCAAGCACACTTTACTTTCATACGGCTATTAGAACTTTTACATACTATAAGTAAGCATTCACACTTAGAATATTTCATTTATTCACCACTTTGTAATAATATATTTTTTTTCTGAGCGAGTTTTGGGTTTAATTTTCCGTCCATGGTGGGCAAGTCTGTGGTCCTCAGCCTTGCCCTGTAACTCAACTCTTTGGTTTCAGGCACCACCGTTGCTTCTCTCCTCTGAACCATCTGTACTGTATCCTTACGTTTCATTAAGTCTTGTGGTGATCTAACCTGAGATGGTCACTGTACCCCAGGTCTCGTGTGGGTTGTATGAGGTAAGGTTATGGATATTCACCTGGAGAGCAATGGTGAACAAATCATTCAGACTCGGACAACAGAAGGAGTCCGGACTGAAGCCAACAGCGAGGGACCGGCGGTGTGGTATGAGTTCGTGGACTTCCAGAACACACAAGACTCCGTGCCACTGGAGAGGCTGGTAGACAGACTAACTGTCCAGGTTGCTATGTGGGAAAACACTCCATTCGTAGTAGCCATGATCATCTTACTGGAGGGGAAACAGACGATACATGCTACAGGGATCTTCCCTGAGTAAGGGGTCACTAGTGGGGTGCCGCAGGGCATTGTGTTAAGGGCTGTTGCTATTTCTATGTTACTGACTTACTTACTGGAAGGACTAGGTTTATACTTGATCACGTCCGTGGATAAGGTTAGTCACGATAAAATTACACTGAATTATAAGGGGTTTTGGACAGGCTACAGAGATGGGTAGTTACAAAGCCGAGGAAGTTCAACTAAAACAAATGCAGTGATGTGATGGGTTCGAAACCTGGTCGCTGCAGTTGGTCCGCAGTCAACCCAACTGTTCATCATCTTCCTCTACAGGAGGGTCGATACACTGGGCAAATGCTACTCAAGATGTGATCAGAAAGTGCTTAAAATCGGATTATTGAGCTCTATAATGGTATGTTACCGGCTTACAGACACCTTCCTGCCTGTAGAGTAATACATGAGTAACACATGAGATGTAACGAAGTACTTCGGTGTGGGTCCAGGCAGCTGTAATCCTGGGTCCTGCTGGCCACAGTAGTGGTTTCCAGTGGCCACAGTTCCGGGTATCGGCAGCCATAAATCATGGGAGTTGAGGAGCAGAGCCAGATGGGTGGATGTGAGGGAGGGTGGTGGCTGGGGGAGCTGCAGTGTACACTGTACATAGTGGCAACTGTTTATCACAGCGCCAGGCACAAGTGGAATGTGGATCAAGAGGACCAGGCTCACACACACACACACACACACACACACACACACACACACACACCAGCCTCAGGAATAATACCAGAGAGGCAGGACATTTTGAAGTAGTGTTACTCCTAGAGGCGGGACACTCGCTCAGCGCCGGTCCAGTCGTGGAGGAAAGCTGCTGAGGAGAAAGAAACTGTAGGAAATCTGACCCGTAGCCAGATCGCTTTCACGCCAGGACTCGGACGATTATAAGTGCTTACAAAAGTGCCTTAGCCAGGCCGCTGGGAAACAAGCCAAGCCAAGGCCAACACTGTAAGTCAAATTCCTGAGCAGGAAGGCCGCAGCCGCCACAAGATGCACTTCTGGTTGATGTACGAGGCGGAGGGTGAATGAAACGTGAGGTCGGGGTCATACGCAGGCAATGTTGGGGTGAGGCGACTCTGGTCAAACCATCGTAGTCCACCCAGCTCGGGCAGGTACTGCCATATATCCTGCTCATGCTCAAGACATGACAACACTGTACACACACACACACACACACACACACACACACACACACACACACACACACACAAAGGAATATGTGTCTACACACGACATACACTAGCCTGTGCACACATACAGATATACACCTGTATGTTAGCACCAGTTATAGTAGAGTTCCCCCACACACGGTCAGAAGACACTCACGGTTATTATAACCAATTTGGGTAACAGTAGTACCTAACCACCCACAACCACAGCCACAGAATCCGTTGAGGAACGCATCTGTGAGATCTCTGGTTCTCTGACCTAACGTGATCGACAGAGGAGTGTTCCATGCTCCTAGGCTGAAGTGCTACGTCCCAGTGACTTAGAAACTGATTAGAATAATTACATGCACACCATCATGGAAACCCTACCTCTACTTTTTCCCCGAAAAACCCTGTAACACAAGACCCAGGTCATGTGGCCTGGACTTCATCCCGTATTAAGAATCTGATGTGACAACGGGAGCTGGCCTTCTGTTGTGCTTGTTGTCAGATTCGCCAGATCCTTGCCTGGCATGGGCTCTGGTCACACTCTTGTCCCGCCTTCAGTCACCGGGCCTCCGAAATACACGCTGCAGAGATCGTGTTACCTGCCGAGCTAGAAGACCACTTCCTCTGATCATCTTTTGAAATGTTTTTCCTCTTATTTCATCGTCTCACTGTCCCTCTTGATATTCTAATGACGACCTGGTCTCGAGGTAGATTTTCGTCCGTGTCTGGAACCTCCAACATAGAAGAGCAACACCCGTTCACCTGGGAAACTGAAAGACCTGAGCGTAATGGACAAAAGCAGCCTCCTTCCTCTCCCTGCATCAATCAGTGACAACCAAAGCTGGTGAACTGGTCCAGCCAAGACACGAACTGGATAGGCGTTCCATGGAACTCTCGCCCACCTGCACTGTGGCATAAGAGGGTGACTAAGACAATGATGGGAGGAAACGTTGGTATTCTTGGGTCCAATGACAAAAGAGTGGAGTTTCCTTCAAGTTATGTGCCAGATTAAGCTACATGTTAAACCTAATTCATCAAGTGTCTGTCTACGGCAATTTCTAAACTACACTCATGGGTCTTATGACTTTCAACTTTCTACATGTTAACAAATAAATGCATAAAGTGTAATAAGGAACTGATGTAAACTTTTCCACTTATGACCAAAGTTATGCGACGTGTTCAAGTTTGACTCTCGGCCACAGAGGGCTGACGGAGGGACGAAGTGATGCCTGCCTGGCTCACCAGGCGACACAAACACTGGTCAGCTGGACGTCTCACAACACATGGTACACTCAGACCTGTCACGCCTTCCACACACTACGGGAGCCGACGATTCCACTACGTGTCGTAAGTCTACGGAGGTCGCATTCCACATTACACAACCCACAGGATTTCTTTTCCTTGTACGGGACCACAAAATACTGTAACTAGGATTTCATAAAATGTCTGAGACATTTGCAAAATATCTGGGATTTTCACGTAATATCTATCTATCTACCTATCTATCTATCTACATGTGGAGAAAATAAAGAATTTCATATTTGTCTCCAACATTAAGTATTGGCACATACCTAATCTCCTCCTACGTTCATATGATAATATTTCCCTCGTCGCTCGCTCTCACACACCGTCAGTGAAGTGTGCGTTTTTCGTGAAAGATATGCCAACGTCAGCCAAGTCGTCCCGATTAACATCAATCAAGACCTTTCAGTCGGTAATGGCGCGGGTAACATTAACTGGTGATATTCTGGCTTTGCGATATTGACCAATTCAATCATTCAAATACTAACAGCAATTTATCATCGCTCTGGTTTAAGGTGAGGTGTTTAATATTACGGTAAAAAATTCTGAAGTTGGGTCGACCATTTTTTGTCATCGTTGAGAAGGTTGGAGTGAAGACTCTCTCGTCCCACCTGTGATATCCCTCGCTCTCTCAGCCAGAGTGAGGTCCTCTGGGTTGTCAGTCGAGCCAACCGTGACGTGAGCACAGTGCAATAACTCGCCAGAGTCTTATAGAATGCAAGACGTCTGATGGGGGTCTCGTGTGTAGGACTAGATCTATGGGGGTTGCAGCGAGAGAAGCGAGTGAAGGATTCAACCCTCCATATATATATAGTATCGTACAGTGAGTCTCGTGCAGTATTGGACACGGGCACGATCGGTTACAGGTAGCACTCCCACTCTACAGGACGATTACAGGACATGGGTGTTGTATGGTGCTGCTTGGCGCACGTTCGTAGCCAGCTGAGAGGCTGCCGTCCAGAATATATTGAGCTGCTTGGTCCGCCCTGCGCCCCGAGTGACCTGACCCACAAAGACTTTAGTCGTCGACCATATTGAACAACTGCTCGCTCTACCTCAATGATCATATTATATAGATACAATGGGACACCGATGGTGAGGGCCAGTGACTGTAATTTAAGCGAAAAGAGCTTCATGCCAAGACTTCTGAAGTGTCGAGGGTAATAACATATAACTCTCAGACGTGATCTAGAATGCAGTGAAGATGTAGACGAGGAAGAAGCACTGCACGGTGTGGAGATGCACTGTGAGGAGGTGTGGTGAGGGGCGAGATTAAAACATCCACACCAATGGGTTGTCTTGCTCATGACTACCATGTGGTCCCGGAGCTATTTTGAGGGTAAAGTCTGGGGAAGAGAGGGAATATCAGGGTCAGCAGAACCCCCGGAGTGAGTGAGAGAGACAGAGAGCATATGCTTGTGAGTGCTTGAAGTAAGGCAGCGATACGGACGTATTGCCATGGAGGTCACCTGCTCTTATTAGGCTACGGCACGACTGGGTATCTGGCAGACCAGAAGAATTAACAAGAGCGATTTGACGAATGAACAAAAGGGTTTTGTTTCTATCAGTTGACTGGAATGTTATGAAAGATGGAACCTTATTAGTCCATTCAATTAATATATATTTATCTACTCATTCATTACCACAATTATGAATTATGTTTCATCCATTACGGTCACCGTTACCATTATCATTGTAGCAGCAGCAGTAGCAGTAGCAGTAGTAGTAGCAGTAGTAGTAGACCCTACTGGAAGGCATCCACGCAGGCAGCTCACGAGAACACTGGTCGGAACACTACCTGTAGAGCGGAGGAGTGAGGGAAGACGGACGGCTGGAGGGAGGTGATGCCAAGAGAATTAATGTTCTTGCAATGCAAGGTTTTGACTATATTGTGGCCAAGACAGAGGTGATGATCGATCACAAACTCTTTTCTCATTCCAGGGACAAAATGCTTGTCTCCTAAGCTGGTTATTTCCCCTCATTACTCGCTGGAATCACTCGCTGAAACAGTACACTAAAGTGATGCTTTCTGTCACACAGCAGCATACACAATCCCTGACCAGCCACACAGCAGCATACACGGTCTCTGGCCAGCCGCCACATCACATCAGATGATATCCCAGGTCAGTATTGTTCCAGCACGCCGCCTTCGGTCGACTCTCACTTCGAGATAATCAGTGTTCGGAAACTAATTCATTTCGATAAAGAAACGTAAATTATAAGACAATCTTTTTTTTTTACTATAAATTCCATTTTCTATTTCATAAAAAAGAGCCAAAACACTTTTTCATACACTTCAAAATAGTTTCTCTAACATTCTTGACCGAATGCACTTTTCTTAAAACACAAATTTTTTGAAAACTACGAGTTTGTAATACTTAAAGATATTCAAAGATAAACTGTGATATCTATGTACAACATCCCACACAGTTTATAGACTTTAGCCTCGATCAACGTCGTTACATCCTGTCATACTGGATGTATTTGAGTATCTTCTCGCTGAGTATTAAATCCTTAATAGTTTCCAGCGTCCTACTGGAGCAACAGAGGCCCTCAAGGATGTCACCACAGGTAATCAACGACATCTAGCCACGTTAACATGCAATTCTTGGCGTTTATCCTCATATCACTTCAGCGTCCATTTGACACTTGTGTTGTGAGTGCATGCAACGTTGCTTTACATCCGGGTCATCATCATTACCATCACTCGTAGCCAATAACTCCTCCAGAGGAATGATATTCTGTCATCTCGTGTAGGGCCAGTGAGATGGGCTGGAGTTAGACTTGCCTTTTTTGAATGTGTGTCGGGGAGGAAGGCGCGCCAACACCCGCCCCTATACATTGCTGGCCCATCCATTAATACCTCCAGCCTCACACACACACACACACACACACACACACACACACACACACACACACACATCACCGATATAGTCAACTCCAACAAAACGTTTTCATTTGTGTTACCTGCCAGGTTCCAGCGCTGGACACGGAACACATTACACAGGAGAAAGTTCATCCCAGTTCGTCGTCCTCTGACGTGACTCAGGTGTACTACCAGACCCGGGCCTCTCATCCCAGCAGAGAGAGAGAGAGAGCAGCTGCAATAAGACAGGGGAAAACACACCCATCAACTGTGGCCATCTTGGATGAGTTGAAAAATGACAACACAAAAAATGGAAAGTAAACATGCGGTAGACAAGTTATTGGAGTTCCACAGGTATTTGTAGGCCTGGCTCTTGAAGATGTGAAGGTCACAGCAAAGAGGAAGGGGGAAAGAAGGAAGGAAGGAAGGAAGGAAGGAAGGAAGGAAGGAAGGTAGGAAGGGAATTCCACAGCTTTACTGTTCGAGGAAACACGAAGGCGTGTCAGCCGTCAGTCCGGCTGTGGAGCGTTTCTGTACACAGAAACTATTCCCAGCTGCAGCCCGCCGGGTGCTGCTGCTGCTGCTGCTGCTCCAGGCTTTAGCTGACTCGTTTATTGGACGTCAAGAGTGAAACACAACCTGAACATTCCTGTGTTCTTACGCTTAACTAAAAACGTATTTTGCCACGTCTTTCTTTGCAGCTTTTGTTTAGGCCTGTCTCCAGAGGGACTGGCGTCTTCAGTGTATAGGACAGTGAGGTAATCTGTGTCCTCATTTTTCCACGCATACCTAGACTTTTCACGTGTTCAACAACATTTCTACAGAACCTACAGTGTCAATAGTCCATAACCTTGTTGCTTTCACCCACACTAATGTTTTACTTAACGAATCTTATCATGAGGGACAACGGGTCTTCTGATGTCCACTTACACAAACTTGCTCCAGCAAGATCTGTTAATCTGGCCTTTCCTACACTCGTCTCCCACAACATTACAGCGCCTTCAACTGTGAACAAGAATGTTAACTACCATCGCTGGTTACCTCTGGTACACAACTGTCTCGCTGTGATACACCGACGTCATAATCCATCTATCTAAGGCATCAACACAGTGTCCAAACCCCCACCTCTTAAGCTGGTCTTCCAAGAGAGTAATCAACTTGTCTGATCCATAAAAGTTGCTGACTTTGGCGACCTTCATCTGTAGGGTTTTGGCAGCGTGTATAACACTCGAAGTCACAGTTCCTCAAAGGGAACCCCTGTGCCTAACCAACACGTAGGGTCCATCGCTATATAGTGATACACTTCAGTTGGTGTATTAACGCTCGCTGTTAAAGACAGCCTCGTCAGGTCCAGTCCAGGCCAGGGGAACAGTAGCGAGTGAGATGAACTGGATGGTTGGAGACGGTAGGCATCCGAGACGTGAGCGACAAGGGGTCACATGGGTGGGTCAGTGGCTCAGGTGGGCCTCACCTCATCCATCTGGTGGACCACACCTTCTCCACCTAGCAAGCCACACCTCATCCACTTGGTGGGCCACACCTCACCCACCCAGTAGTCCACTTGGCTCGTTTCACCATCCACATCTTTAATCCTGAGTCAAAACATATAAGTAAACCCTTGATAGTTTCTTTCATACTCGTCATGGCACTGAGAATATCTGCATGGCTACACAAGGTCTATTTCTCCCTCCCTGAGTAATTCCATGAGTTTCTCTGGCTATTTCAGTTGCATCATCCGTCCAGGCACAGTAGCTAGTTATTCATATACCCCAATATCATCACACGGACCTGTGAGGCCGTCCAGTGAGTGAGGACATGATGCTACATTAAGGTCTCCCCTTAGGCTTTTTGGCCACGGCTGGTCCCTCACCATGACTGAGGGGAAAAAGAGTAACTTAGAGATGTTGGGGAACAGCCATGGTTCCCGGGAGGGGGTAGGGGGGGTGGGGGTGAGGTATGGTGGGGTGAAGCAGCCTTGAGGGGGGGTTTGGGGGTGTCTGGTACAGACCACTGTGCCTCTGTGGCTTGACTCTGTGTCGTTAAGCTTCGTCCTCTCAAACCCAAGCGACCTGACCTTCCCCCCCCCCTCTCCGTCGGGGTCAAGGGTCATCCCACACATACACACACACGCACACACAACACTGGGCGACATTGCCCAGCGTCACGTCAACTGAACAATAATATTGGGAGTCATGGGGGCGATGATGATGCACTAGCCTGTCAGGGGATCCGGTGCCAGGCTGAACGGAACCAAATGAAGAGTGGGTGGCGGAGAGGCTGGGCCAGGTGGGTGGGTGGCACCGCCCTCCGCCGCCCATAGTGCCACTGGAGCACAGTGCCGCACCCCAGTGCCCTAGCGACGGCCCTCCGGTGCACTTCCCGCCTCCACGGCTCGCACACGATCGCTCCCGTCGTCCTCGACTACCTAGAAGGTGTGAACGAACTGTCCTTAGTGTTCCCTTAGTAGGTGATCCAAACCTCGACAAGATGCCGGCCCAATCTACCGGACACGCCACCGTCTCCGTCACCAAGACCTCCTACAAGTCTGGCGCCAGGTCCCCGGAGATAAGTACGACCTCCCAGACCATGTACGCCCAGACCTCCGCCCTCGAGGTAGGTGTACGACTGTACCGCTTGATTGTACCTCCGTCCTGGGATTGCGTCATTTATTTACCCACGACGCTCGCCCATTGAGACGCGGGAAAACGTCGCCAGCGGGCGCGGGGAGACGCGGTGCGCGCTCTCTCTGCCCGAGCCACCGCGAGCAATCCATCTCCCCCACTTGTGCATAATCAAGTAATCCATAGCCAAACACACCTCAAATAACTCATACATCATCTAACTAACTACAAATCACTGCTGGCGAGCGACAGTGTAAGTTCTGAGGAGTACTAAGTGGCAATGACCGTGCTGGCACCTTCGCCAGTACTGATGCAACGAAATGAACCCTGACATGTTTATAGGAAGGCTGAGTTACGGGCGGGGAGGCACGGGGCAGAAGTTCATCTTGTGAACCAAGTTCTAGGAGGAGTGACCGGAGAAGATATAAGTAGGGACTGCAGCCCTGCAGCCCTGGGGAGAGGTTGGGGTCGAGAAAAGACAAACCCTGGGGAGAGTAATGAGAGAGTTGCAGGTAGGTAAGCAGAGTCAAGGAGATCGAGGGAGAGTAGAGTCACTAACTGAGGAAAGTAGCTATAAGGAAAGTGACGGGGAAAATCACAGCTTGGGAAGTGAGATCAACACCTGGGAGTGATAGCACTAGAGGGGTGGTTAACGTATGAGTGGGGAGGACAGACAGAAGTTTAGAACGGCGGGTAGAAGTAAGGGTATGGAAGGAAGGTGCAAGAAAAATCGCGACATTACAGCTAAGGAAGGGAGACCCAGGATGTGTCTAGGGAGAATTACGGGTAACCTAAGACGGAGGAGGAAGAGTGTCAGGGAGAATCACAGACAGGGAGGGTACGCCTGGGGAAAAAGGCCGTAGCTCATCTGGGAACTTCAGCACAGGTCAGAGCACCTGTGACGACCAGTCATCACCGGGACGCCTGGAATGAACCACTAATAAGGGAAACTCTCCTGCAATAATGACAAATACAATATCACGTCGTGGTTGGCGGTCCCATCCATCAAGAACTTCTCTTGTCAACGTCCACAAAACAGCGCTGGGCGGTTCTGACAGTGTCAAATCATATCTCTTTTAAATTATCAACATTGGTGACAGCGTTGAGAGCTTGCCATCAGGACACGTTCCTGCAGAAGCCTGGCCAGTGTGAGGCTGAGTACGGGTGAGGACCTCACCGTAGGGTTGCGTCCCAGGTGGTTCCCTCACCCTACACTCGTGTTGAATGTTAGGGGACCAGTCCTAGAGTGACGCCCTACGGTGTTCCCATCCCTTATACGCAGGGACACCTTCGGCGCCTGCTGGAGGAATTAGGGTGGTATATTCTGGCGGTGGTGGGAGGCTGGTCGTGGACGACCTGTTTGGTGGGATGGGGAGGTATGGCGCGCGCCCCACTCCTGCACCCCACCCACGCCCACGCTTTCCCCTCCCACCACCACCACCACCACCTCCACCACCACACACGATCTTTTCTCAGCCGCCTGGGCACGATCAAGGAAATGATGGTGGCTGACTAAATAAGGAGACCGTAGCCAGCTCGACGCACCAACACCATTACTACTTTCCCAAACTTTCCTCCCATCATGAGCGGCGTTTATCATCGTACACTCCAACACAGAGCTTCGTCTACCCAGATATAACTAGAGCAAGTGTTGGACTAAATACTTCCCTTGATGTACACCACGTCCAATCCTGCTACCTACCTTCCCTCTGAACATATTTTCTTCTACGTAAATACATCTACGCTATCTCACTCTATATCTTTTATCACACACACACACACACACACACACACACACACACACACACACACACACACACACACATACACACACACAAGGACACACATACAACACGCACATTATATTTTGGAAAGACGATACTTTCTGTCTACAGACGAGTCAAGCAATTTGCCAGACGCACTATCACTAACCCCCCATAGTCAACAGTTGCCAATAATTCATCCATTTTTCTGGTAGGACTGAAATTGCTGGCTGCTGGGCTGATATATTTTTGGAAAGAATATTATACTCTATTTCACCCATACCGTAAAAAGCCCGTCCGCAGGAACAAGCACATGAGGGCCCGGAAGGCCAAAATCTGCAAGTATATATTAAAAGATGTGTGAATATATTTATACACTCCCAAGTGGCCGCCCATGACGTCAGCTCAGGACAGATGTTTGAAGTAAGAAACGAGGTCATAAAAAGAACCCCAGGTTAGAGGAGGAACGTGAGGAGGCAATTCTTCAGGACCTGAGGAACGGGCCAAGCTGGGAGGACGGGTGTGTGGAATGAACCGGACGATCCTAAGTCCTACGTGAGAGAAATATTAGGTTTAAAGATGGAGTCGATTGGATATGAATCTCCATATATATATATATATATATATATATATATATATATATATATATATATATATATATATATATATATATGATTAAATACGTTACATATTTGTCACAAAAAATTACCATCAGTAATTCTTAAACTAGGAAACGTCTGTGAACAACATATACAAAAACAGGAATCGTACAGTACCCGCAAACTGCCGGAAGATAAATACGAATAACAATTTTCCACAAAGGAAAAAATCGTTGTTATGGATCTGACGAGACTAGCCTGTGCGGTCGACATCTTCCAGTACACGTAAGGTTTACTCAAGGTTGCCTATGTTACCAGGACTGATGGTAGGCCACGTAGATTACGATGGAGAGAAAAATAGAGTGGGTACGAAATATGGAGGGACAGATGTGGGTCAACAGTGAGAAAGTGTGAAATATAAGAGGAACATGAGAACATCAGTAAATAAAAAAAAAGGAGTAAGAATTGTAACATTCCGTCCGAGATCACGTGAAGAGAGAGAGAGAGAGAGAGAGAGAGAGAGAGAGAGAGAGAGAGAGAGAGAGAGAGAGAGAGAGAGAGAGAGAGAGAGAGAGAGAGAGAGAGAGAGCTGTACCATTCCTGGGTGCAGCAGGGAAGCGGCCTGGAGTCTGGCCACAGTACCAGATCGTCTTAACTCATGTCAATATATTCATGATCTCTCGTAAGGTCTCAGGACCAAACACAGATTTACACAATCTTTTGTTTCAAAGGAAAGTGGTCATGTAAAATGATGGATCTCATTTGGGGTTTCGACAGACTTGAGTATAATAAACCCGAATAATAAAGTACAGGGAAGGCAAGGATGTGAGGGAACTAGGGAGAAACAGAGACATAGAGATGTGATGACCAAGTTCAAGTGTAAGCCACTCTGTCGTGTGACCTGCTGTGACCAGCTCCAGGACACCACACACACACACACACACACACACACACACACACACACACACACACCACACACACACACACACCTGGGGGCCATCAAACCGTACATATATACAGCCACCGTTACCATCCCACACAAACATGTTCCTTGGATAACTTTAATCTCGGGCCAGAGCCGCTGACACAGTCCATATCGTCTATATTTTTTTCTATTTCCTCGCCTTTTGGCATAAGAAAAAATCTTCTGAAAAAAAAGACGACAAAAAAAAGCTCCTTTGATTAAAAACCTTGAAACTTGGCTTCCCAAAACACGACGCCAACTTTATTTCTTGTCAATATTTAGTCTACGTTTTTCTGACTGTGGGAAGGAAGGAGTAAAGTGCCACGCGTGTCGTGTCCGAGGTGAATTATAGTGTCGTTAGTCTCACCTGTTGACACATGAAGATGGCACATCGTGACTGTGAAGTATCATGTCCTTGAACCTCTCCTCCTACTGGCGACTACATCACCAATTGTTCACCTTTTACGGCAGTAAGACTTGGCCATCTTGTAAGTCCTCCATGTTGGAACTGTGACGCATGGGAGCGCTGCTCTGTGCTCCAGCTCCCGTGGACACAGACCACCTCAAGCAGACGTGAATACTCCTCCTTAACTATTTACTCCAACGTCCACAAAACTACATTTGATGGTCTTTCGGCCGCTTGAGCAGGACGGAACAACTCTTAACAACGCTTGGGCACGATCGTAAGACGACTGATGTCCTGGTCTTTGACCAGGTCAAAGGTTAAGCCATCAGACTCAAGGGATTGAGGCGAACCTCCAGTAGAAGCAGAGGTGGATGGCGGGTGTCGGGCCAGCAGACGTGTGGCTGCAGGTGGCGGGTGCGGAGGCTGGGTCACGCCGTGTTTACACCCAGACCCACACCCATGGATGAGTAAGACTCAGTCGCCCGGGGAAGCTGTGGTGGACCAGTGAGGCAGGCAGGTGGGTAAGGGGGGAGGTCGGTCGGTCGACGGGTGGGGGGGCATGAGGCAGGAGGCGAAAGCTTGACGGAGGTAAGCTGAAATGAGGGCAAGCTTTAGCTTGGAGGGAGGGTGGAAGGGTGAGGTAAACACATGAGGGAGGGAGGGAGGGAGGGAGGAGGGGGGGGTAAATATAGTTGGTTGGTTCCTGGACCATTTTGGCAAGAGTGGGGAGGGAGCCAGCCGGCCGGCAGGGACGGTACTCGTGGCAGGGGAGGAGGACGGCCGCTGCCTCATTATAATGAGGTACAAGCTCAGTTATATTTAAAGACCACCATTGCCTGCGGTAATTTACTGTAGACGGCGAGGAACGGCTTGGCCTGCGTGTGGGCGTACATCAGCCCCGCCTTCGTCCCAAGCGAGGCTGCATTACGACACTGTCAACAAAATACTATCAACTCTCATTCATATTAATAAATCATTCCAAAACACGATTATATATATATATATATATATATATATATATATATATATATATATATATATATATATATATATATATATATATATATATTTTTTTTTTTTTTTTTTTTTTTTTTTTCATACTATTCGCCATTTCCCGCGTCAGCGAGGTAGCGTTAAGAACAGAGGACTGGGCCTCTGAGGAAACATCCTCATCCAGCCCCCTTCTCTGTTCCTTCCTTTGGAAAAAAAAAAAAAAAAAAAAAAAAAAGAATACTTCCCACGTATTCCCTGCGTGTCGTAGAAGGCTACTAAAAGGGAAGGGAGCGGGGGGCTGGAAATCCTCCCCTCTCTTTTTATATATATATATATATATATATATATATATATATATATATATATATATATATATATATATATATATATATATATATATTTTTTTTTTTTTTTCTTTTTTTATACTATTTGACATTTTCCGCGTTAGCAAGGTAGCGTTAAGAACAGAGGACTGAGCCTTTGAGGGAATATCCTCACCTGGCCCCCTTCTCTGTTCCTCTTTTGGAAAATTAAAAAACGGGAGGGGGGATTTCCAGCCCCCCGCTCCCTTCCCTTTTAGTCGCCTTCGACACGCAGGGAATATGCGGGAAGTATTCTTTCTCCCATATATATATATATATATATATATATATATATATATATATATATATATATATATATATATATATATATATATATATATATATATATATAATGATATCATAATTGATAAATGATAAACAAGATAAGGCAAGAGGGTTATAGTGAAACTCTACAACACAGGTATGATAACCCACAACACTGTCCCGAGGCAGACGTCAGCTGGAGACACTAGCGACCTGGGAATGACAGGCTGAACATGTGGGTCCTGGACAGTACGGCCGGGGGGCGGGGCGGGGCGGGGCGGGGCGGGGCGGTGCATCTGTCATGTTATGCATTATGACAGCTGCACGATCACCACCTGTGCCTACCCACCCGGGGCGACGATACCTGTCATGTCATGCCTCATGACAGCCACTCTGACACCTGTGCCATCCATCCAAACCCTCTCCCTGGTACAGTCTTACCAAACACACACACACACACACACACACACACACACACACACACACACACACACACATACACACACACACAGCTTTCTAAGCCTGTGGTCTGTGTTAGCGGTGACACCACCAACCCCTGCACCTATCGTTACATATGATTGTTACTACAGTTATTGAGAACAGCAAACGTGACATATAGTCATCAAAACGTCATTCAAAAAAAGAAAAAAACTTTTCCTTAACACCTGTGGGGGATAGCTTACGGCGAGAAGAAAACGGGAGGATGTAGAGTGATAGTGTGTATGTATAGAAAACGACTGAGAATGGAGAGGAAGTGGAATATACGATTAGATAATTAGTTACAGGTGACAGGGGACGAGGGTGGCGGTGTGAGGGAAGCCCAGATGGCAACGGCAGGTGTGGGGTGAGGGAGAGGCAAGGCGAGGGCACGGGTGAGGGAGGGAGTTATTTCCAGCAGTGAGGTGATCCTGGTGGGCGCAGGGCTGGAGGCTACACACATACTTCTACAATAAGCTGCGGGGTGTCTGCCCCGGCCGCCACCTCCACAAAACCTCATCATCAAAGGAATAGTCGAAAACGCGAGTCACACACGGCTATTTTTGGCACATTAGTTATCCAATGATTGATAAAGCTTTGCACCTTACGGTGGTGGTGCGGGGGTTAATTAATGAGTGGCGGCACGTGACGCAAGAGTAAATATTTCGAGGCAAGTACGACGGGGTGGCTGTCACGTTTATTTCTTTCCTTACACGGCAAAGCTCAGGGAACTCTCATTCTCTCATGTCTCTCTCCACATCTACGACCCAAATTTTTAAGGGTAGGTTTCCCCCTACTTCCTCCAAACCTCATACTAATCGTTTTCTTTCCATTTCTTCTATTCTTCTTTCACTTTAATCCATTTCGTATTTCTATTCAGAGAGAGAGAGAGAGAGAGAGAGAGAGAGAGAGAGAGAGAGAGAGAGAGAGAGAGAGAGAGAGAGAGAGAGAGAGAGAGAGAGAGAGAGGAAAAGCAAAGCCTCCTATTTTTCTCCAAAAAAAAACAGGTTCACGTAGCTGGATGAAATGAAGTGTATTGAAGACATTAGTTCTTCCCGCCCGTTCATGTGAAGTCTGCCGCCAGAGGTCGCAAAGCTACGCCAGTCAACACGGCGGGCGGTGACAACACAATGTCATTGTCAGTAAAGCAACGTGCAGCCACTCGAGTTTCTGACTGCAAAGGAAACATCTTACCCATCAACATTCACGAGCGAATAAGAGCTGTGTCTGGTGAACACTGGTCGCTGTTGGTGTTAAGCGTGTGGCGACTGCAGACGCTAGAAATAACCAAATGCATGATGGGATAAGCCAGACAGCCACGGACGAGGTCATTAACAGCGTACAGATAAGCGCCACACAGTCAACACTACCTATACCACTCGGCATTTAACGTGACCGTTTGCAGGCCATAGTTGGTAATCTTGGGTAACGAAATGCGTTTGCTAGATGGTTCCAAGAATGTGGGATGATGCAGCGAACATGAGATGTTAGTCATACGCATATCCTAACAGCGTCTACACAATCATCACCACTCACATGCATTCGTCAGTGGAGGTTGAAAAGTTGGAATGTTTGCTGCAGTCAAGAGCTCGATATTAGCCCATTATTTTGACCGCTCTGACATTGTGTTGTCACCGACCGTCCGCCGTGTTGACTGACGTAGCTGAAAAACCTCTGGTGGCAAAACTGAGAAAGTTCATAGCAATGGTTGACTGTTTAGGCTTTAGGCCTGTCATTAAGACAGTAAACGTCAACCTACATCCAACACATTTATTTTTTCTTCCTCAATAATTGTTCTCTGTTTCCCAAGTTAGCGAGGCAGTGCCAGGAGCAGATGAAAAAAAGTCCTCATTTGCTCACATCCACTCTCTAGCTGTCATGTGTAATGCACTGAAACAAAAGGCCCTTTTCCACAACCGGACCCCACATCATAAAGGAGTTACCCAATGAAAATTATCCGTTTTCTATACCACACTACTCATTATAGAGAACGTTAAATATGTATTTGAGCCGTAACAAAACTAAAATAAACGACCATCGTCTTGATATACTTCAATTTCATAGCTCATACATTTCATGAAATAGAATATCTAAAAGTGTTAAAATACATAGTACGGCAAGTGATAAAGAGGGTCCGAATTGTTTACAAAATTTCCATCATTCCTACATCAGTTACTTCAACAGCAAATCAGGAAGACATAGATGTTTATGAAGGATCGCCTTCACTTACTTTTCTAGAAAGCCTAGAATTGAAACATATCATTTGAAAATCACTAAGTTATGATGCCAGAAAATGAAGCATGTAGAGTTGGTTGAGTTCATTTTAAAGTAAACTAGGAAAAGGAGCAAAGATGCCCTAAATGACAGAGAAACAAATGCCATATCATAATGGTTACCAAAAGAATGATTTCAAAACGGATGAACAATGATATCAATACAAAAACCATGGTTCAGGGATGTATAGACTGACTGGTGATGTGTGGTGGAGGGCGGTGGTGTGATGCTGTGTGGTAGAGGTGGTGGAGCGTGATAAAGAGTGGTGCTAAGTAATGGTGTAAGGTGCTGAGTGATGGTGTGTGGTTCTGACGTTGGTGTGATGCTGAGTGGTGGTGTGTGGTGCTGAGTAGTAGTGTGTGGTGCTGAGTAGTAGTGTGTGGTGCTGAGTAGTGATGTGTGGTGCTGAGTGGTGGTGTGTGGTGCTGAGTAGTAGTGTGTGGTGCTGAGTAGTAGTGTGTGGTGCTGAGTAGTGGTGTGTGGTGCTGCGTGGTGGTGACTGGAGCTGAGTAATAGTGTGTGGTGCTGAGTGGTGGTGTGTGGTGCTGAGTGGTAGTGTCCTGCACATGGCAGTCAGCCCGCAGTTCACCCAGCTGCTGCTCCTCCCTCAACGGAAGGTGATACACTGGGTGCCTGACGTACACTTAGATATCATGTATACAACCTGATCAGGGCGTCCACCGTACCGTGTTACGCTACGACCATTCACGATCCCGAAACATATACAACACTTCAGTACGAATGTGCTCAAGTTTCTAACGTAAATAAGAACTAGATTCATATATGCAATAAATCCTTACAAGTTTCAGCATATAAAAAAAATCAGCTATATACCTTAAATGAATTTATAAGTGATGTTATATGTAAAATACTGCATTGACTGTAGTCTCACAAGAACCAGCAGGGGTCAGAGCTTTGAGAAACAATAAAAAATGGGCAATAAACATGGTGGTGACAGTTTGTATCGAGAGGCTGGAAGTAAAACGTGAAGAGCAGATGCCGCAGACTTATATGAATAAAAGCAAATAAATGTGATAATCATAAATACGTGAATATATATATATATATATATATATATATATATATATATATATATATATATATATATATATATATATATATATACATATATATATATATATATATATATATATATATATATATATATATATATATATATATATATATATATATATGCAAAAAAGAAGTTACCACGGTATTATATATGCCAATATTTCCTCTCGGGGAAATTAGTAACGATAAAATATAACAGAGCCTAACACAGACAACCCTACAGTTCCCAGGTTAATATACCTTCTGCCAGAAGACAGCTGCCAGCTGTGTGTGTGTGTGTGTGTGTGTGTGTGTTGGGGGAGGGGAGGGGAGCATTATACAACACCATCCTCCATCTATTTCTAATCCATGACTTCAGCAGCTCACAAACAGTGCAAACATCAGCCGCCTCTGAAAGTTTCATAAATTTGTTTATAATGAAAGAAAATCTAAAAATTCGTCGATGCACTTGTGCATGTGACGTGGGTGCTTATAGAAAACGGTCACCGCTCCCGCCGATTAAGAGATATCTATGGCATACTTAAATATCTCAATAATTTTAGTATATATATATATATATATATATATATATATATATATATATATATATATATATATATATATATATATATATATATATATATATATAAAGAAATACTCAGCACTTTTCCTATTCTATAAGATTTTTCGCCATTTACTTGGTTTTTTCAAATTTTAATAATGAATTTTCCAGAAGAGTTCTCATGGGTATTTTCTAACGGTATAACATCCTCTGAGATGACCGCTTCCTTACGTGTCCAGCCACTGTTGTTCGGTTACGACACCGGAAATAAACGTACGATGAGGATAATTGGCAAGCGACCAACCCGCAAAACAGTTACTGTAAGCCTTCAATACCGCAACATCCTCGGCATCTATGAAGTTAACTGTTGTTTACTAAATATAATAAAAAAAAAAGATTGACTAGGACCATAAATTATGAATATATATAAACACGAACGCAACAAGGAATATCATCATACACCTAATGCTTGATCTAATTTTAAATCTTTCGTACGTATTCAGCTCTGGTATGGCGGCTCAATGGGTGTCCCTGTCGAAAGCATGTGGTAAACGCGGCCACAATGGACCCGAAAATAGAACAGAAATAACTTAGAAAAAAAAAAAAAACAGAAAACGACCAGCGGGGAGGTAATCACGTGACCTCTCGGAGAATTTCACGCTGATTGGATGAATCACTGCAATTGAAGCTAGGCCAAACTAGCCCGAATTTGTTGAAAGGTGAGTTACTGAAAATAGAGTAATGTGTAATACGAAGCAGCGTAGGTGATGAAGGAATGAGGTGATCAAATGAAGACCTTAGCTTCAGGTGGGGAGGCCAGACCACACGAACTGTGCTGCGCTGCCAGACGACTGTGTCACGCTAGTAGTCAGCTGACTGTGTCACGCTAGTAGTCAGCTGACTGTGTCACGCTGGTAGTCAGCTGACTGTGTCACGCTAGTAGCCAGTTGACTGTGTCACGTTAGTGATCAGTTGACTGTCACGCTAGTGGTCAGCTGACTGTGTCACGCTAGTAGTCAGCTGACTGCGTCACGCTAGTAGTCAGCTGACTGTGTCACGCTAGTAGTCAGCTGACTGTGTCACGCTAGTAGTCAGTTGACTGTCACGCTAGTAGTCAGCTGACTGTGTCACGTTAGTGGTCAGTTGACTGTGTCACGCTAGTGGTCAGCTGACTGTGTCACGCTAGTAGTCAGCTGACTGTGTCACGCTAGTGGTCAGCTGACTGTGTCACGCTAGTGGTCAGCTGACTGTCACGCTAGTGGTCAGCTGACTGTGTCACGCTAGTAGTCAGTTGACTGTGTCACGTTAGTGGTCAGCTGACTGTGTCACGCTAGTAGTCAGCTGACTGTGTCACGCTAGTGGTCAGCTGACTGTCACGCTAGTGGTCAGCTGACTGTGTCACGCTAGTGGTCAGCTGACTGTCACGCTAGTGGTCAGCTGACTGTGTCACGCTAGTGGTCAGCTGACTGTCACGCTAGTGGTCAGCTGACTGTGTAACGTAAGCAGTACATAACACTGACATACGAACACGTGTTGCCATCACGGAGTAGGTAGGGATTCCCCCCTTGCATAGGCTCTATATCAGAAAGGGATTGTCATCAAGACTGGTAACAATGATCATGTATAGACAATATAGAGTGTCACTCTCTAAGGTTGTGGTAACACTGGCCAGCTGGTGAGGCCTTCCATTTTCTATGTGGTGGTAACACTGACCAACGGATGAAGCCTTGTACTGTCTCTCAGGTGGTGGTAACATTAGCCAGCTGGTGAGGTCTCCCACCCTCTCTCAGATGGCGTTAAGACATCACTTACATCACAATGAATATATACATAAAAATCATGCAAATAAAAAATTAAGGAAAAAACAGCAAAAGAAAATGGGAAACGTGATCCAATTTTCATGGGGGACAAAATAACCCCAACGCGTGTTTCTCGTCTCCACTTATCGTTCATGCTGATGACGCCACACGCCCGTAGTGCATCAGTATAGGTATATACTACATGCACTATAATGTACATACTGCACTACACTATATACTATACGGCATCAGTGTGACTAGAACTCGCTATATTTCTATAGTGTATCTATATATTTCTATAATGTATCTATCTAACGTGGTTACTGACGTGAGTACTTGAATGAGTGTTGTGTAGAGCAGCTGTCTCGTGTGTCAGGCGTATTAGAAGACCACACGAACTTGTGGACCAGCCCTACACTGTAAACACACCTCCCCGAGTTATGTCATCTCGGAAGGAGATGACTGATGACCTAATTGATAATTATGTGTCACTCGTGTGTCGTTTATACTCATCATGACTCGTGTGATCATGAGTGAGAGGGTCTCATGGTTCAGCTAGTACAGCACCAGACGCCTACATCTCAAGGATGTGGGTTCGTGTCCGGCCTCGACTTGACGTGGACTGACGAGTGACACACTGGCTCAAGGAGGAGCTCATGATGTGAGAGGAAACATGGAACCCACGAGGGATGAAACTACGTACCATACACACACACACACACACACACACACACACACACACACACACACACACACACACATCCACACACGAGGGATGAAACTACGTACCATACACACATACACACACACACACACACACACATCCACACACGAGGGATGAAACTACGTACCATACAAACATACACACACACACACACACACACACACACACACACACACACACACACACTCGAAACACACAAACACATACAAGATTGCCTGAGGGTTAAAGACAAATCATCAAACAAACAATTAAGTTAATGACGGATGATATTAGCTCGTTAAGCACTAATGACGGATGATATCAACTCGTTAAGCGCTAATGACGGATGATATCAACTCGTTAAGCGCTAATGACGGATGATATCAACTCGTTAAGCACTAATGACGGATGATATCAACTCGTTAAGCGCTAATGACGGATGATATCAATTCGTTAAGCACTAATGACGGATGATATCAACTCGTTAAGCACTAATGACGGATGATATCAACTCGTTAAGCGCTAATGACGGATGATATCAACTCGTTAAGCACTAATGACGGATGATATCAACTCGTTAAGCGCTAATGACGGATGATATCAACTCGTTAAGCACTAATGACGGATGATATCAACTCGTTAAGCACAATGGTGCGACCATTAAGTATGATGACTTGGCACTTGAGCCGGTGAAAGGCCAGGCTGATCATATTGTCGTCCTGTCATCATTAGGTGGTTAACGACCATGAGTGAGACAGTTCACTTGGCACGACCCAAGTGTTGTCAATGTGGCGAAGCAGGAGGAAGGAGGCTGGAGGTGAGCGATGATATACACACCTGTAGAGCACCATGTTCACACCAAGCAGGTCAAGGTCGGCAGGTAAGACTCGGGGATGATCAGGAATGATCAACTCCTGGATGATCAGGAATGATCAACTCCTGGATGATCAGGAATTATCAACTCCTGGATGATCAGGAATGATCAACTCCTGGATGATCAGGAATGATCAACTCCAGGATGATCAGGAATGATCAACTCCAGGATGACCAGGAATGATCAACTCTTGGATGATCAGGAATGATCAACTCCAGGATGATCAGGAATTATCAACTCCAGGATGATCAGGAATGATCAACTCCTGGATGATCAGGAATTATCAACTCCAGGATGATCAGGAATGATCAACTCCTGGATGATCAGGAATTATCAACTCCAGGATGATCAGGAATGATCAACTCCTGGATGATCAGGAATGATCAACTCCTGGATGATCAGGAATGATCAACTCCAGGATGATCAGGAATTATCCACTCCTGGATGATCAGGAATTATCAACTGGATGATTAGGAATGATCAACTCCTGGATGATCAGGAATGATCAACTCCTGGATGATCAGGAATGATCAACTCCAGGATGATCAGGAATGATCAACTCCAGGATGATCAGGAATGATCAACTCCAGGATGATCAGGAATGATCAACTCCTGGATGATCAGGAATGATCAACTCCAGGATGATCAGGAATGATCAACTCCAGGATGATCAGGAATGATCAACTCCTGGATGATCAGGAATGATCAACTCCAGGATGATCAGGAATGATCAACTCCAGGATGATCAGGAATGATCAACTCCAGGATGATCAGGAATGATCAACTCCAGGATGATCAGGAATGATCAACTCCAGGATGATCAGGAATGATCAACTCCTGGATGATCAGGAATTATCAACTCCAGGATGATCAGGAATTATCCACTCCTGGATGATCAGGAATTATCAACTCGAGATGCAATAGGAATTGTCAGCTCGAGAATTATCATCTGGAATTATCGAGAGAAATCATTGCCTCGTAGAGTGAGTGGAGGAGGAGGAGGAGGAGAAGGAGGAGGAGGAGGAGGAGGAGGAGGAGGAGGAGGAAGAGGAAGAGGAAGAGGAAGAGGAGGAGGAGGAGGAGGAGGAGTTACACCAGTGGCCAGGAGGGGAAGGGCTGAGTCGGCTGCTTCTCCACCAGGGTATCAAAGCTGGGCTATGTTAAGACAAGGTCAACCACACAACCAAACACCATACAATGGAAGGTCAACCACACAACCAAACACCATACAATGGAAGGTTTGGTTTTTCATGATAAAACGAGGGAGGGGATTACTACCATAAATATAAAAATCAAATCCAATAAATGAAAGCAGCAAAATATATATGGAAGACAAGGTAAATAAAAGATATAACCCCCACAACAATGAAGGACCATGAAGAGATAACATAGGATTCGAAGAAAACGTGAGACACAAGAGTTTACAAAACAACATTGAAGACATTGATCAAGATGTTACAGGAGGTAATTTCTTCTGTATTATTCCCAGGACGCGAGATCACGAAGAGGACTGTAATCGTTGCATGGGTTCGAATCCTTGGTGTGGCAGTTAGCCCACACGTAACTAAGGCGTTCATCCTCCCGTCTTGGGGCTGGTCGAAAAGTGGGTGTCTGACTTCGGCTGATGTGTGTGTGTGTGTGTGTGTGTGTGTGTGTGTGTGTGTGTGTGTGCAGGAGTGAAGACATAGTAAATACATAAATATATAGACACTGATGTCACGGGAGTCATGAGGGCACTGAGTGCATGCATCATGGTCAGCAACGCCAACCGCTACACCACAGAGGACCGGATCATGTATTCATCATCAGGCCACGTATCGTAACACCTTGTTGTGGTGTGACGTGTGACGCTCGTGTGTCACTGTATGTGACGGTCACTGGCATGGGGGGGGATGGGGTGGATAACAGCCAGATGAGATACCGTCTGCATAACAACCCGTTGCCCAGGTCGCTGCCTGGTGTTCGACCCACAACACCAGCACCTCCCCCACATCCGCTGTGGCTGGGTTACGACTCTCCTCCCCTCCTCCCATGTGGGCCAGGCTGGGACCACGCGACAGAAGAACCTCGGTTATCGTGTCTAATGGAATGGACCGAAATGGCGCTCCAGGGGAAGGGAGGGGGGGGGGAAGGCACGAGAGGCCATTATGTGGAAAAACCAGAGGAACGCCAAGCTGTTATGTGGCAGTCTGACCACACGGGTCATGGCTGACTCATCGCACATTATCCTCATTGTCTCCCACACACACACACACACACACACACACACACACACACACGAAAACACATCTCTGACTATTGCAGGTGTGGCCTGAGGAGGTAGCTCACGGTGATCAACCTGTGTTCGCCAATGATCTATTTTGCGTACCAGTTGTGGATGAAGAGAGTATGGTGTGGTATGGCAGGTCGGCGGCCAGTGAGGCCACAACACCCACAGTACAGTGATGCCCTCCACTCAACTGGACTATTTCTGCTCACGTCCTCCTGACTTTACAGCACACCTACGCTCCTTGTTGATAAGATATCTGACACCTACGGCTTATCATCATAAGGTCGTAAACATCGCGACGCCCGCTGACAAAACAGAAAATATTCCAAGTCTCAGTTACGGAGGATCTGGGTGGGTGAGGGTGGGCGAGGGTGTCGTATGGGCGTGACCATGGACACCTCCGCCATGACCAGTCATATTTGAACTGACCGTTAACGTTTGCGGATGAGTTCGCTCCCGTTTTCGCTCGTGACCTCTCGGGTGTGCTCGGCGAAACTCGGGTGCCATGGCTATAAATGGTGTAGGTGGCCCGCTTTCTTTAGTAACTTGAGCTACGGACGCTGGCGACATCTTCAGGAGAATTTAAGGCATGAACAACTATCTTTGGGGTTCAGTCTTTAGAGTTCTGGCCGGGCGCAGCTCGCAGTAGGTGCGCGTGTGGCCGCTTCGTGTCTCGTTGAACCCTCGGCGCCACCTCGATCGTTGTTAACAGTGTGTGTGTGTGTTGTGTCTGACCCGAGTATCCTCCAGCAACCACAGTAATGGCTTCTAAGGCCGTGGTGAGCTCGACCGTCTCGAAGAAAGTGGCCTCAGCCAGCTCTTCCACCCAGGTGGTCAGCAGCAGCAAGAAAGTGTCCTCCAGTGCTGTAGCCTCCAAGACTTACTCCTACCGCACCGGAGCAGCGCCCGACGACAGCAATGTTACCATTGAGTACATCTCCGACATCACCAACCTGTCCAGGCTGGAGGTAGGTCCACCACACCTTACCCGCCCTCCCTCACCGCCGTTTTCTTCAGGAGAAACACCCTCTCCACCCAGCGTCTCATGTCTCCGTACCTGGATATACTATATATATATATATATATATATATATATATATATATATATATATATATATATATATATATATATATATATATGGTCCTCTTTATATCTATATGGTCCTCGCTGTATCATTCCACAGCACAACACAATACTAATCCTAAAATATCAATAAAACCATCGTACACGTCGACGACCCAGGTTATTGTACACATGTGTATTGTCGTAATATTCAAAATTAACAACTTCAGGAGTTAGAAAAAAAAAATCTGACGGAAATATATAAATCATAATGACGGACGTACTGACCATAGGCAGGTTGTGGCCAGCGGTGATGGCGGACGGGCCAGGCCCACGTGTTGGGCCGGGCCGTGGGCCAAGCTTGCGGCCCGTCGCCATGACAACCTGCCCCGGCGCCCGGCCCAGCAGGCGGGTCTCGACCCCCTGGCACCACCATCTGATGAATATAACACCCACCACCTCCACTCTCGTCTTATGTCACGCCCATAATACTGTTATTCACATGACGGTCGTGTGTGTGTGTGTGTACGTCATCACTATGTACCGCACTCTCCTCCTGTATTATGTCCATCTTTTCTTAAATTAGCTTTATGAAATAAGGCCCACTGATTGTGGGCTACCATCTAGACATTCTTTATTTTTTCACCACCATGGACGTATAGTTAGAAGAGTTTATTCACAGTTCTTATGAACAAACAGTTTCCCTTACGACAAAAAATCTAAGACGCGACTACAGAAAAAATATCATTAATTTGCATCCCTGTTTCGTAACATTTCATCAGAATCGTCGACCTCCTCCCCGCCCTCCATTCCAAGATATCAACCTTCCCTTACCTTATTTTCTCGAGTCTTTAGAAACATATCGAAGACGGTGGAAGCACGTATCAATGTGACCTTCACAAACCGAATATTATATATATTTTCTCAAGTGGTAAGAGAAGGTTTGAAGCCAGGAGGACGTTCTTAACCCCAGCGAACTTATATAAGCCATCACTCGGGTTCCAAGTTCTTCTCAAACCCTTCGAGGACGATGTATGGGCCTTGAGGATCACGACCCTGCCCTTGACTGACTCTTCAAGGGTGACGAAGAATCAGGGTCGTACCGTCAGGGTCATGGGTCGTGCCCCTAGCAATCAGGGTGGTTAAGTAACTCTTTCAGCAAAAACCCGCCTCCCGTGCCACCATCAGCTCTGCTGTCGGGGATGGGGAGGGAACACAGCTGCAGCTGCCACGGTGACTGAGGTCCGCTCCTGGTGGGGGAGGAGGATTTATATTACCCAGGACTCACAAGGGCGCCTGTGCTCTCCTCAAGCGGAATGTGTATCCAGCGGCAGTGGACAAAGGGTAACGCCTTCTACCACCCTAGGCAGAAACAGGGGCCATACGACCCAGGCAGGAACACGGGCCATAGTACGGTGAGAGTGTATGTGGTCTCTCACACGCCTGAAGTGGGTGTTCAGCATCTTTTCGGTTGGCAGTTATCACCATGACGTTAATGACCCCGACAGGTGATAGAACTAAAGCTTCTTCCCTCCTCCTCTTCCCCTCCTCATACAAAAGGTGGTACCTTTCGCACAGGATATTACATGATAAAAGCTGTGGGCTGAGCACTGTTGGTGAAGCTGTGGGCTGAGCACTGTTGGTGAAGCTGTGGGCTGAGCACTGTTGGTGAAGCCGTTTTATGACACACAGGCATCAGGAGCAACACGTACATAACACAACCTTATCTAGGGTGTCTGCCTCAAGTGCTTTTGATGTCACTCGGGTGACAGGCATGATACTCTCTGTCCTGGGATGGCACAGACGTCCACAGGAGTCTAACACCTAACATGACAAACACCTGGCCAGTGGGGGGTTGACACAAGACCCAGCGTAACCTGTGTACTGTCCCCTCTGCGCAGCCGCTCACAAGAAGAGCCTGACTGGCCCGTCACAATAATGCAGCCACTATAACGAACACTCGAACACAACTACAGTAACACATCCGTTCTTCCAGCAACACTGGCTCTAAGAATGAACGTGAGGAGGACGGACAGACGTGTTATTTGTAGAGTTTCCTGACCACATGATAAAACCTGGGCTGTGTGAGGTGAGATACAGAACAAAATCCTTTTTAAAATTCTTGACAAGCGTTAATTCTGGAGCTACCTAAGGCTGCTTTCAATAGTGTTGACAATGGAGTACTTCTGGTGAGAAATGACTATGTTTAATCATTTTTTAGTGACGTCTCGTTTTTAAAAAGAATAGCTATGGTTCTCTTAAAAACCCCTGTGAGAGGGTAGAGATAGGCTGCGTTTAAAGGGAAAAAAAGATACTTTCGATAAATATCAAACATTGGACTGAGTTTAAACTCGGCTGCGTTGAAATTACCCTAGACTCTTTATTCACATACGATAGCGAAGCTGCACTCAACAGTTCTGTTGACCGTTCGTCTCGAAGGAGTTCGAAGTTACGTCCAGTATTTCAATCGGGCGTTCGTTATTAAGAAATAAAAACTGGGTTACGTTCAACATTTGTGGAAAGTGTTCATCGCTGAGTAAGTAGGTTACGTTCAAAAAATCCCAGTTGTCCCTGCCGTGTGGAGACTGGCTATGTTAGGTGCAGCATTCTTGGTGAGTACTCGTCTCCACGATGGAAACTAGGTTAACAGATAATACCCAAGTTGTGCTCAACATAGCTCCTGCCTTGCTCATCACACACACACACACACACACACACACACACACACACACACACACAAGTCTTCTCTGCCCAATAGGCTCGACATAGATACATTCCGATATCAGATTTTTAGCAAATGTTGATCACTGAGTAAGACAAGACTGTATATTTCTGAGAGATGTATACAATTCAGTGTGGGTTTATCAATAAGAAGGATAACTGCCGACACGGTTAGGTTAGAGTAGGTTAATTAGGCTAGGTTAGGTTAGGTTGAGTAGGTTAGGTTAGGTTAGGTTAGGTTAGGTTGAGTAGGTTACATTAGGCTAGGTTAGGTTAGGTTTAGTAGGTTAAATTAGGCTAAGACTAAAACAATCGCTCAAACATGTCTACATTTACTAAGTTCTTTCACGAAAATCATGAGTCTTTTTAAGTATAAACTATAATGCTGCCCCCCCCCCTCTCTCTCTCTCTCTCTCTCTCTCTCTCTCTCTCTCTCTCTCTCTCTCTCACGCATATTACTTTGGCTTCTCTTCTCGAGAGTTGCCTGTTTGCGTGTCTTCGGTGGCCAGATGACGCAACCACTGGCAAGGCATCAGGCGTCCTAATCGTATTATGTGACTGATCGTAACTTTCAGAGTAGGCTTGACACGACGTCCGAGGCTTCGAAACTCTCTGCCATACCCGACTGTGTTATGGTCACCGGTGCACACAAGCAGTGGTTATATAGTTAAGCTCATCCTCAGTTTCGACATCATTCTGGCGAGGCTTCAAGCAGACCCGCCCTCAGTCCGGGTAACGTCTCATATATGACTGACTCACTGTCAGACCAGGAGCTTTGTGGTCGTCCCTCTGGTCGTCTTCAACTTAGATCATCATATGATAAACAACCGTATCAGCAATAACTGCTTCGAAGCTTCGAATCATTTGCTTACACTGCCGCATGCAACTCTGTTTTCACGGAACAGTTTCTGATCCAACTTGCACAAGAGTTGTCCCTCCAAGTGAGCGTGAAGGATCCAATGGGTAGAGGGCGCAGCTCCAGACTATGCCTGGAAAGATGAGCTGAAGAGAACAAGTTTCCAGTCCAAGCTGACGACAAGTGAGCAACGACTCTGCCTGGAAGATCGGGCAGGGTAAAATGATTTGAAATGTCAGGCTTACTGGGTTTCCCCTTCCACACACAGGTGACCACAGGACTCCCTGCCAGTTAGGAGGGATGGTACCACCATCCATACAGGGAGTCAACGCTGCCAGGCATCGCGTGGATACGTTCTACAGTCAGTACTGTCTACCGAGAAAAATCGGTCGACTATTGACACTTTGCAGTGGTAATTAAAGGCTAGACAGGCAAGATGGATTGATCCCCAGCTACTGGACCCTCCACTACCCGGGCGACTCACTGAACAAACATATATATATCAAAGTCTGTACGTGGGTCCTCATCCCTGCAGGTGGCTTCCAGTAAAGTCTTACACTGACCCCCACTCTACCTACACGTACTTCAATACCCGGGCCGTCATTACCTGGACTCCAGGCACTTTCCAAGGTGCTCAGTCGCACTGGATGTTTCACCTCTACCAGAGACCGCCACTCCATGCCCTCCAACATACACAATATAGACAGGAGATTCCTGGGTCCGCCCTTAGGAACCCTCTGCTAGAGCTGCATGTGGAAATTCACATGATACTGAGGCCCTGGGTAAAGTCAGCCATGAATCTGTAATAATCACAGATAAACTCTCCACGGAAGAAATAGTTCTGGAAAGCTTCCAGCAGTACTGGCAGTCAACTGGTGACCTCACTACGAGGTCGGCACTGGATTACAGTTAATATCAGGCCACCTCCACCGCTATCCCTCAACTTCCTCCTGGTTCAAACAACAAGCAAGAAAGAAATAACATTCGGGAGTGTTTACCGACAGGAAGACGTGGAACGAGGGACTCAGTGTCCAGGCTGGTCAGTCGTTACCCTAGCGTGAGTCTGGAGAGCCAGGGTAGACCATGACCAGGTGATGACCACGCAGAGATCAACCCTGCCCGAGAACTCCTCCTTCTTTTCCTCGTTATGTTTACATCCGAGAAAGGAACACAGACTACCACAAGGATGATGAAGCCTGGATTATGCCTCAAACTGCCCTGTGTGATACTCTCACTACGTGTAGTGCCATGCCAAACACTTACACACCACCACCAATACATCTAAGCTCACTAAGACTTAAGAGAACTCATCAAAGCATAGTTAACTGCCGGTTGGTTGTTAGGCTTGCAACTGCTGGGGTCGTTAGATTATGCCTCAAACTGCCCTGTGTGATACTCTCACTACGTGTAGTGCCATGCCAAACACTTACACACCACCACCAATACATCTAAGCTCACTAAGACTTAAGAGAACTCATCAAAGCATAGTTAACTGCCGGTTGGTTGTTAGGCTTGCAACTGCTGGGGTCGTTAGAGCCGTTAACGTCAAGCCCTATCCGTCAACCGAAAACTCTTCAACACCTTCTTTAGGAGTAACACCTTCTTCAGGAGTAACACCTTCAGGAGTAACACCTTCTTCAGGAGTAACACCTTCATCAGGAGTAACACCTTCTTCAGGAGTTCAAGATAATTCTGAGGCCACAAACTCGCAATATACATGGCTCATGTTTGAAGAAATAAATCAGTGAATAATACGACCAGCAACTACATTTTAAACAAAACTGCTTAGCAAATTATACTATATTATACTAAATCATACTGAAGCATAATCACTTTCTATCACTCATTAACTGCAACTGAAACTATGTTAAGAATCATTACCGAATAAAATTCTTGTAGCCAATCACATGCACACGTGAAGCACTGATGGCAGTAAACCCACTTGAAAAATCAACCCAGAACCTCCAAGTTTCTGACTGTACTTCAAGCCATTTTCAAATGGTCTGAAACATGGTCGAAAGCTTGGAGCTTCTGGGATCATTTTTCCAGCGAGTTTGCTCATAACGACTGAAATGTGTCATTCACTCAGAGGTGAAGAATCAACTTCCACCGACACAACCTTCATCATGTGGGACATCCTCAGCCTCTACCACTAAACTGTAACCAAGAAAACTAGTAAACACGGCTCAAACTTTGGCTTTGTTATCACGACCAGTACCTACACTTGTTATCACGACCAGTACCTACAGTTGTTATCACGACCAGTACCTACAGTTATCACTACCAGTACCTACAGTTGTTATCACGACCAGTACCTACAGTTGCTATCACGACCAGTACCTACAGTTGTTATCACGACCAGTACCTACAGTTGCTATCACGACCAGTACCTACAGTTGTTATCACGACCAGTACCTACAGTTGCTATCACGACCAGTACCTACAGTTGCTATCACGACCAGTACCTACAGTTGTTATCACGACCAGTACCTACAGTTGTTATCACGACCAGTACCTACAGTTATCACTACCAGTACCTACAGTTGTTATCACTACAAGTACCTACAGTTGCTATCACGACCAGTACCTACAGTTGTTATCACGACCAGTACCTACAGTTGTTATCACGACCAGTACCTACAGTTATCACTACCAGTACCTACAGTTGTTATCACTACAAGTACCTACAGTTGCTATCACGACCAGTACCTACAGTTGTTATCACGACCAGTACCTACAGTTGTTATCACTACAAGTACCTACAGTTGCTATCACGACCAGTACCTACAGTTGCTATCACGACCAGTACCTACAGTTGCTATCACGACCAGTACCTACAGTTGTTATCACGACCAGTACTTACAGTTGTTATCACTACAGTACCTACAGTTGAAATAACAGATGTTTAAGGAATTAAACATTAACGAAAGCTATTTCGGTAAATGTAGGAGATACAAACAACATCCACTAAACAAGGCGACAGCTTCAGCTTAAGCAGGAATGATTAAGCGAAAGCTTCCTCAAATAAGCTTAACAAGAGACAGCTAACAACAAATTGGGATAAACTTAGCAAGAAATATCGATATATTTTCATCCATAATCATTATTCACCATTTTTTCATAATAATCGCCAACCTTAAGTTATGTTTAACGATGAGTCATGCGGCTAAGTTAAGGGACTGTGTTTACCAGAAGGACGAGAAACCAATCACGAAGAAAACGGAGAGACGGGTAACTCTTATAGGTAGATAACCCCGACATATTGCCGGCCGAGGTAAACCTCTTACATTACCGGGATTGTTAAAGGTTAACCTTGGAACCACACCAGACCATGGAGGCCTGGAGGGGAGTTTGGGGCCTACGGTCGATCATAAAGAGAAAGATAAGAACCAGTTCTAATTCTGGAGACGAACTGGTGTCTTGTTCTGCTGCCAGACTGACGACTGACGTCAAGTGTCGCTCCTGAAGACGATTCATTAATCAATATAATTCTGGAATGGAAATGACGTCCATATCTTACACTGGGGTAAATCTGCCTGCACGTCGAACACTTTAAGCACATCTGAATGATTCAACGGAGTTCTAGTCGTGTTGGTTCCTGTGATGATAGTCATTATAACTGGGAATGCCAGGGAGACAACACTGGCTTTAATAGGATCAGGTAATATACGTCTGAGGCTCGTGTGGTGCGCGTAACGCTAGGAGTGCTGGGGCTCGTGTGGTGCGCATAACGCTAGGAGTGCTGGGGCCCGTGTGGTGCGTGTAACGCTAGGAGTGCTGGGGCCCGTGTGGTGCGTGTAACGCTAGGAGTGCTGGGGCCCGTGTGGTGCGTGTAACGCTAGGAGTGCTGGGGCTCGTGTGGTGCGTGTAACGCTAGGAGTGCTGGGGCCAGTGTGGTGCGTGTAACGCTAGGAGTGCTGGGGCCCGTGTGGTGCGTGTAACGCTAGGAGTGCTGGGGCCAGTGTGGTGCGTGTAACGCTAGGAGTGCTGGGGCCCGTGTGGTGCGTGTAACGCTAGGAGTGCTGGGGAATCTTGGACCTCGAGACTTGAGTGACGTCCGGCACTCCTGAAATAGGAATTACCACAGAGAGTGAGTGAGTCAGGTCCATACTGGCACTGATGTGAGTGAGTGTCAGACCCACAGCTAGCACTGAAGGGAACTCTCAGTCCCCCCCAGCTAGCAGTGACGTGTGGGTGGAGGGCTAGGCTAAGATTAAAGTGAGAGTGGGGATCCCAGCTAGCGTTGGAGTTAGATAGGGGTCGGTCCTAGCTAGTACTGGAGAGAGTTGGGGTCCCAGCTAGCACTGGAGTGAGTGGGGATCCCAGCTGGTACTGGAGTGACAGTGGGATCCCAGTTAGCACTGGTGCGAGAGTGAGGGCCCCAGCCATCACTGGTGTGAGAGTGGGGCCCCCGCATCACTGGTGTGAGAGTGGGGCCCTAGCCATCACTGGTGTGAGGAGGTAAGGCCCAAATTAGCGGGGAAACGAGAGTTGGGTCCTGCCATAACCGACACACACGACAGACTCAGGCCCCAGCAAGCGGCTATGAGACCTGGTGAGGGGTGAGGTAGACAGTGAGGCCAGGGGAGGTGTGAGGTAGACAGTGAGGCCAGGGGAGGTGTGAGGTAGACAGTGAGGCCAGGGGAGGTGTGAGGTAGACAGTGAGGCCAGGCTGTGGGTGAGGGGCCACGTCAGGCTGCCGGCATCCAGAGTCGGTGCCAAGCCTCAGCCGCCCCACTGCTGACGTCACTGTCTTAACTTAGGCACAGTGTGACGGATGGTGGTACCCTCCAACCATTCCCTGCCCCACAATGGTACCCTCCACCATCCCCTGCCCCATACTGGTACCCTCCAACCATTCCCTGCCCCATACTGGTACCCTCCAACCATTCCCTGCCCCACAATGGTACCCTCCACCATCCCTGCCCCATACTGTTACCCTCCACCATTCCCTGCCCCACAATGGCACCCTATACCATCCTCTTCTCCATACTGGTACCCTTTACCATTCCCTGCCCCACACTGGTACCTTTCACCATCCCCTGCCCCACACTGGTACCCTCCATCACACCTCCTCTGTAAAGGTGTGATGGCAGGTGTGTCGTGTGCCACAAATCACCCCCTCACGCACACATGTACTGGAGCAGCAGGCAGCCCAGAGCGCCTCACTCACGTCCATTAGCGCAGGACAAACAGTCCACCTGACCTTAACCCATACCACACACCCAACCAACATACGTAAAGACACAGACGAGCGTTTGTCCTTCTAACGTGACGACGCCACAGCTGGCCGCAGTGGCAGGCCTAGGTTGGCCGCAGTGGTAGGCCTCGGCTGGCCGCAGTGGCAGGCCTAGGTTGGTCGCAGTGGCAGGCCTAGGCTGGCCGCAGTGGCAGGCCTAGGCTGGCCGCAGTGGTAGGCCTCGGCTGGCCGCAGTGGCAGGCCTCGGCTGGCCGCAGTGGCAGGCCTCCGTTGGCCGCAAAGGCAGGCCTAGGCTGGCCGCAGTGACAGGCCTCGGCTGGCCGCAATGGCAGGCCTAGGCTGGCCGCAGTGACAGGCCTCGGCTGGCCGCAGTGGCAAGGCTCGGCTGGCTGCAGTGGCAGGCCTCGGTTAGCTGTAGTGGCAAGGCTCGGCTGGCCCTAATGGCAGGCCTTGGCTGGCCCTAGTGGCAGGCCTCGGGTGGATGCAGTGGTAGGCCTTCACGACCCACGCTCCAGCGTGGGAAGGCAGCTAACAGCGTCGTTCACGGGCTCTCAGAACACGGCCGCCAGTCTACAACAACACTGCCAAGGATTACAACGAGCCATGAGTCTATAACGTCAACAGCTTACCGTCTGACCGTCTCTCGTGTCTTCGTCCATCCATCTCTGTCATTCATGTTATACAGAGATAATCTATGCCACTGCTCTTGTGAGGTGTGTGCGTGTATCCCAGCCCCCAAAAGACCTGGGCCCCACGGCACACGAATAGCTGCTTCCTTCTTCCCATAGTTTATGTGGGGACACAAACCACACGAGGATTGACCATTATAATACCACAATCTTAAGTGGTCCAGCGAAAATGTGATATTCTTTGCTCTTTCACCACAACCCCTTCCGTTTTGAGATGTCGGCTCCACAAACACCTAAGGCACTGGAACCAATTCCAGTGGATTTTTTTCCTTAAAAATTCATAATTTTATATAAAAAGGCTTTGACGGGGCAGATGACCCGACACCACAGACAGTGGACACATGAGGGCCAACCACTCACTCCGAGCCACAGTGGATGGCTAACATACACATAAAGATAATATCATCGATACTAAGAGATACCCTAGGTAGATACAAACAGAAAGATATCCGTATCTTAAGATGCTATCATGCAATCCTGACCTTCAGATGTTATCATGTAATCCTGACCTTAAGATCCTATCATGCAATCCGGGCCTTAAAAAAAACTATTATTTAAAAGTATTTCAGAAAGGTCTTTGTGCGCCTCTGGCCTCTCGAGGCTAAGACGCTAAAATTATCTAAGCAGGAATGAGCATTCCTCTGTGGTAGACATGTCAGAAAATGAGATGTCCAGAAATAAAAGGAAGCTGGATGGTGTCTCGTAGCTTACACCAGCCTTTGCCAAGTCTCAAGTTGACCTTTTTAAACAACTAGAGAAAGTAGCAGCATGACGTCACCAGAAAATGAAGATTTACGAAGATATTCCACCGTCCCAGACATCTGGGGCCTCTGACGTTGAGCTGCAACCAACACCAGAGGACCAGGACACCAGAGAGGACCAGGTCTGAGGTCGACAGACTTGTAAACCATACCAAATGCATCGTATCTGGGCTTACATTCCCACAGTCTCCTTCACTCCCGTGGCGGTGTGTGTGTGTGTGGGTGGGCGAGGCTGGAGTGAGGTTGTCTGACATGCGCTTGGTTCATCAGTGGGAAACAAAACACACACGAATGGTCTACTGGAAAAATATAATTTCCAGAAAATATTATCAATCATAAACTAATGTACTCCACTGGTAACACGTTATATTAACATTATATGATATATTGTTCAAATTAAAGAAAAAAAATTACTTTTTCCTATCATTAAACACATTCATATACACTAAATCTATAGTGAATGTTGAAATATAGTAAGAAAGTCACACCATCGGCGTCGGGTTGGTGAAAATCCACGTTACCCTCACCGACATGAGGTCAGGACGAGCCACAAAACAACCAGGTCGCTAGTGGCCGAGGTAGCCAGACACCCCTCGCCCAGGGTTCGACTCCAACTCGTGGCGTATGTGCCATTGTCTCTCTACAGATATATATATATATATATATATATATATATATATATATATATATATATATATATATATATATATATATATATATATATAAATTAATGATTTACCATATTAGTAATAAGAGACAAGGTGACCTGGGCCACCTAAAACCCCTAGAATCACTGTACCTTGAACCTTCGTATTCACCGTCCCACGAGGCTTCGAGCCACTCTCCAGAGTAGTTCGAACCATTGTCTCATTTTCTCTTTGTATAATGAAGCCCCCGGGTGAGTGGGTCGTACCGTCTCACGTCCAGAGGTCGTGGAAAACCAAGCTTTGAACACGACCAGGACGAATGTAATAACATAAACACAACACCCTGTCCCGAGACGGAGGTGTGGGTCAACTCCTTCTTAGTAGGGCTGAGTACGTCAACCTTCCCACACACACACACACACACACACACACACACCAATATGCGCTAACAGCACGTAACTACCAGTGAGGTGATCAACACGAGAGGAATGCACGAGGAATGCTTCTCTCGGTGACGAATTTGGAAATTAAGTTTTGGCAGGAGACAGCCGGCTCCCCTTCACGTCCTCCAGTAACAGTTTGGAAGGCTCTCTGGCTGACTCTTACTCTCCCAGTTATTCTTTTTTTTTCACTTTTAATGATACAAAATTCTGAAAGAGGAATATTATAAATTTAAGGTTTTCCCCGTTTGAGAGCAGCGTGCGTGGGCGCCCAGACTGTCACTGTGTGGCCAGGGCGACGGAGGATATTCCTCCGCACCAGCTGATTCTTCAGGAGCTCCGAGCTATCTCTTCATTCTCCTCCTTCCCTCCGAGCTATCTCTTCATTCTCCTCCTTCCCTCTGAGCTATCTCTTCATTCTCCTCCTTCCCTCTGAGCTATCTCTTTATTCTCCTCCTTCCCTCTGAGCTATCTCTTCATTCTCCTCCTTCCCTCTGAGCTATCTCTTCATTCTCCTCCTTCCCTCTGAGCTATCTCTTCATTCTCCTCCTTCCCTCTGAGCTATCTCTTCATTCTCCTCCTTCCCTTATTTTCGTTTCAACCAAGACGGCCATGACTGGAGCATGTTATGTCTGTCCTATGTTGGGTCACTGTTAAAAACAAATATAAGCAGCGTCCCTGCCTTCACACTGATGGGATCTGAGAACCAGTGAATACATAGTTTGCGATCTACATCGGGCATACACTGCCATCCTAGAGGACCTGTATTTTCTCTACATTCTCGCTACTAACACAATACTGGAGGTGAACTACTGTGGCCGCGTACTGAGAGTTCTGGTGAGAGGGAAATAGTTTAAGCTAGTCGTTGAACCCGATGTTTGTGTGGCTGTCAAACACAAGTGCATAGATGTATGAAGGGCGAGAGACATAGTGGTACAGATCAATACGTATGACAGCTGGAACTGTGAGGAGAGACAACATGGTGGCTACAGATGTGAGCAGGTCAGCTGGTGTGAGGGAGTCACTGGAAAGTTAGGATTGTACGGCCATTTAGGATGTGTGGCAGGTGCTGGGCTGGCGAGGAAGACGTGTACATAGCAGTAGGAGAGGTAGGCCGCGGAGGAGCTGGACACACATAATGGGAGGATTAACGTAGGAACATTTCAGATGAAGACGGTGCGAGGGAGGGACAATGAACCTAGCGCAACGGAATCATTCTGTGTTTGAAAATTTATGAATGGAACCGTTTGTCTCGCATGACGAATCAACTTTGAGTGAATTAAACTGAATTTGATTAAACTGAAAAAAAAAACGAAGGAGTACTTTTATAAGTGTGGAAATCTGTGTTTCACTTCAATCCGCTGGGTATAAATGGGTTGTGAGTGTGTATGGTTTATGATCGAATGTTGTATGTATCTGATCCAACCCCACTGACTTGCAAAATGAGTAACGGTAAAAGATAGAACGATAGACAGATATATAGATAATATGCAAGTGTCCAAAAGCTATAACATCAATATCTTTTTAATGTAGTTTACGTCATGTATGATTTCCAACTGCTCGACACAGTCAGGTGTGAGAAGTTAAGATTTATGTCTAGTTTGTGGCTGTCTATGTCCTCACACAGCTTCTGTGTATGTAGATCATCACTATACAAAAACTGTTCATGAAGACAATAAGCAATAACTTATGTTCCCTTTATCAGAGTGATATGAACAGCGTCTTCCGCTGTGATTTGGATGAGATCATTGTGGAAAAACAATGGATCAAAACATCGTAACATGTGGAATGTCAGGTACCTCAATAAAAACTCATGTGCAATGTCCTAAATTGTCCTGCCTGACCTAAAGATATCAAGTGTGATATACGTGACCTTAAATCCTAATTTTTTTTCAAGTGGAGTCCACTGGCGAGGGTGTGGTGGTGAGGTGTGGCCGAGAGACAGGAATACACAGGGGTATATATGCGTAAAATTAGTCACCTTTGTCCCTTGCATGTTGGTGTATGGCATGTCCTCTCTCTCTCTCTCTCTCTCTCTCTCTCTCTCTCTCTCTCTCTCTCTCTCTCTCTCTCTCTCTCTCTCTCTCTCTCTCGTCCTACTGTAATGGAGGAACCTTTTTGTGTCTATTATCCAAAGAACAACAACAACAACAACAACAAATAACCACGAGGGACCTCGATGGATGAATCAGCCGTGGGAGCAACATGACCAGTGGTAATCGAGGCTATATACACCCACCCAGCCCAGGTCTGCCCCGGCTAATTCAAGAACTATTTCAGAACACATTGAGACAAGCTCAGTATGCCGCCAGGTAACCCCATGTGGGTACTGAGCAGCTGGAGTACTGACACTGTGTGTGTGTGTGTGTGTGTGTGTGTGTGTGGAGGATGACATTCCCACACTGCTGTGGCCCACTTCTGCAGGTCTTGGCACTCGCCACGCGAGCCGCCGCCACCACCCACACCACACAACGCTTGCCAGTGAGACATTGCTTAGCTTCACACAAAGCGCATTACCACACACGCGCAATTACACGTGTCCAAATTAACAGGCATATAAGAGACAGTGTGTGTGTGTGTGTGTGTGTGTGTGTGTGTGTGTGTGTGTGTGTGTGTGTGTGTTAGTATATTGTCAAGATTACACAGTAATAGTGTGCTGTCAGTGGACTGAGCCAGGATATGTGAAGCGTTCGGGGTAAACCATGAAAAGGTTTGTGGGGGCTGGATGTGGATAGGGAGCTGTGGTCTCGGTGTAACAGTTGGAGACTGGATGTGAACGAATGCGGAATTTCTTCGTCTATTCCTGGCCCTACCTCGCTATCGCGGGAAACGGCGGACAAGTATCAAAGAAATAGTGTGTTGTCAAGCTGAATCTATCCATATCTATCCTAAGGATAAACATATGCAAGGTTGAAAGATTGCGTTATCAATGGCAAACTTGTGTTATTAGCCAGTAAAAGCGAATATTGAATATTGGAAAAGTTGGATATTATTCAAACAAGGTTAATGTACCATGATGAATATTAAAATGATTGTGATCACAGTAGACCACAAGTTTGCATCGTCAACAACTGTGTGTGCATATATATATATATATATATATATATATATATATATATATATATATATATATATATATATATATATATATATATATATATATATATATATATATATATATATTATCCCTGGGGATAGGGGATTAAGAATACTTCCCACGTATTCCCTGCGTGTCGTAGAAGGCGACTAAAAGGGGAGGGAGCGGGGGGCTGGAAATCCTCCCTTCTCGTTTTTTTTTTTTTTTTTTTTTTTTTTAAATTTTCCAAAAGAAGGAACAGAGGGGGCCAGGTGAGGATATTCCAAAAAAGGCCCAGTCCTCTGTTCTTAGCGCTACCTCGCTAACGCGGGAAATGGCGAATAGTTTAAATATATATATATATATATATATATATATATATATATATATATATATATATATATATATATATATATATATATATACTTAGGGTCAGGTCAAAGGCAAAGTATGACAACCTTAGCGTGACGTCTTGCTACAGGAAAGTTAGTGTACAGGTTTAGTGTGGTTTACAAGCGGTGCTGCTGCCCTCAGCCCTGATGGTCGCCTTGTAAACCTGTCCTCTGTTATGCCAGAGTCACTCTGCCAGAACTAACAGCCAATGCCATCTGTTGGCCACGGCGGAACCACAGAAGGAACCAGCTTCCTCCATGGCTGAGCAAATATATTCACTATCAAGTAACCACACTTAACGTGGCCCACGACTGTGTCAACAATGGGAGATTAACGTTCAAGGCTGTCCACACGAAATGGACTATAAATCAGGGTTCGTGGGTCTGTGCACGGCGAGACTAGCTAAACCATGAGCCGCCTTTGCTCTCTTACAACTGGAGTGGCAATCGGCCTGGCTCGCTGGTGGCCAGACGTACAGAGGTTTGCGTGGAGGGGTGTGGCCGGTGGAAGGAGTGTGTGGTCAGAAGCCAAGACGTACAACACTGGTCCACCGGCCGCAGTGCTTGAACAAATGCTCCTGGCCAAACTTGGCGAGAGGGACACCTGAGCAGGCCGGCCACCAACCACACTCCCCTCTCAAACAAGTTCCTCTTCCTCCTCCTCCTCCTCCTCCGCCTCCTCCTCCTCATTCGCCACGTCCTCACTAGACTCTCCTCATCATCAAGATTACCGTCAGGAGTTTCTTATTCATCTATCGCTTGACGCCTCAAACCCTCATATCACCGAAAAGCATGATATATATATATATATATATATATATATATATATATATATATATATATATATATATATATATATATATATATATATATATATATATATATATATAAACCTGAATACTACAAAGAATACAGCCACAATATCATGGGCAACCGAGTCTTAACGAAACATAATCTGTGTGGGGGCGTCACAGGCTAGTATAACTCATGCCTCATTATACATTATACAATGAAAGAAGTAACGCGAACTCACGGGGCTACGCGATCTTCCAGGTAACGCCACCTCACGGGTAACGCGGTCTGGCGGATAACGTGATCTCCAACTTGTGTCCAAAATCTGTAATGTTGGCCAGTGACAACTTCCAGCGTATTTCCACTCGGAGGATAACACAGGTTAACGAAGTATTGCTGTTCTAAATAGGTTGATGCGTTTTGGACAATCGTCTAAAGCGTAAGCCATGCGTCACACCAGCAAACGCTACTGCTGAAGGCGCTGAAGGGTGTCTCCTGGTGACGCCATGACACCTCGCATGGACTCACCTACCCAAGAGTAAGATATCGGTACATAATTCAGGCAAGACGGGACGGGTAGCACCAAAAAAGCAATTTACAATGCGCCAAGACGCAACACTCGCTGATCAGAACCAGGAGGAATCCTCGTCATATTGGAACCTCGTCAACATCACGTCCAGACAACAGGTAGTGAGTCTGGATGATGTTCCGGTGTATGGGGGTAGAAAGCTACGTGGATCATGGCCGTTCTTCAAGTCTCTGGCGACTTTAATGTCACCCGAAGACATACTTGAGAACGGATCCAGTCCCTGTATGAAGTTGCTAACGTACATCACAAATAACAACGGACCAAAGACCATACCCTGCGGCACGCCACATACAGCCCTAACCCAGCTACAAAAGATTTCTTTGACATGCGTCTGCTGTTTCCTTACACTCAAGACAATTTTCTGTCCATCGAAGGGGGTCTCTTTTTTTTAGGCCAGTCAGAAAATAGAGCCTGTTTACCAACCTCTTGCGTGATGCAGTGTCAAATGCCTTCTGGCAGGCCGACCCATCCATCCACCTCCTTCAACTGTAACAGCTCAATTTGTCATACTGGTGTAAAATACTTGTTACACAAGGCTTCTTTTCCGTGAACCTACGTTGCTTCTCACCAAGGTTGTTTCTTCTGTGTACGATATCATCCATCTGCTTATTGATGACCTTTTCTCTTGGTTTCCAGACTTTATTAATTTGAAATATTTCAATATGTAGTTTTTCTCTTGTCATTTCCCAACCTCCTTCCTTAAAAATAGACACGACATTGGATCTCTCACTCCCTTGGCAATAATTCTCCACTTCCAACGATCTTTTCAACATTTCACTCGACATATCAAGTGTGCCTCCAACTAACTCCCTGGGCACAGATGGAGACTCTACAACAGATTCTTGTGTTATATATGAATCAAAATCCTTCAACATCCTACTCAACGAACTGCTTAACGATTCCAGTGCTGTTGCAATCCTCCTCCCCAAACCAGTGTCGGGGCTACACGCTCATGTATCCCCTGACAGCTCGTCTAGTGAGACCCTGCTGCCCACCAAGACATTCAAGGAAACAAAGCTCCAGACACACACATCCCTTCCCCACCCCTGGGCGCCGGTGGGGCCCCTCGTGGGGTTACTGTGGTATGTGCGGACGGGCCTGAGACGGGTAGGGAGTGGCTGGTGGGTGGCTACCATCACACACGTCAGCTAACCCTTCATTATCAGGAAACTACCTCAATAATGTATACAATCAGTTTACTCTCTCCACTATATACTTGAGGGTAGCTGGACTTGATGAGACAGCGCATAACAGTATGAAAGCACAAGAGCATCAAACAGTCGCCATGAAATTACCCAAAGAACGGCCAGCCGGCAGAGGTCGAAGCGTGAGGGTCGGTTGGAGGCGAGGACCAGCTGGTGACGTCTGGCACGGGTGTGGCTCCTGCGACCCCCAGAGGCCTCCACCCTCAACATCCCTGGCCTCGTAGTCCCTTCACTGCCACGCCTAACGTGCCCATCCACGACAGGTATGCAGGCCGGTGTTCTAAAGGCGGAGAACACTTTAAAAATACAACTGAAACGGACGAGGAGGCAACTGATATGATGGCAAAGAAGCTGAAGGGAAGGCCAGAGAAATGGATGAATCTTGCGGAAGACTTGGCTATGATCGTTATCGTGCGATGCTTCAAGTTCATGAGTGATGAGGCCAGCACGGTGGAGAGTGTGAGGTGAGTGAGGCCATGTGAAGGGGTGTGAGTGAGGGGGAGTGGAAGCAGCTACATGGGGAGAGGCAAGGGCTTGCGGCTGAGGGGAGGCAAAAAGCCGTGTGTCTGAAAGTGATGGCAGCGGGCCAGGCGTTGCTAACACCAGACCTGCGAGAGAAAAAGTGTCTCTCAACACCCCTGCCAGAGGGAGGGAGAGAGAGAGGCTCTACAGCCTTGAAGAACATTAACTTAGGTCATTCTCTTGAGGCGAGCCACATACTGAACAAGGTCATCCTGTGGTGAATTACATTCCACCTCACCTTCCGCGTACATCATGAAATTCCGTAGCTGCACAGTGGCTATACTGAGCCTGATATACGGTGGCAGGTAGGTATGGGCAATACCAGCATACCATCACCTACACCACAGCACTCGACCACACCGACGACCTCCGAGAATCATATCTTAAGAAGTTCCAACTCGACGCCGTCGCCTGCCTCCCCGACCGTAGGCCGCAGCAGTCTATACTGAGGCGGTAACACCAGTACTTCCTACCCCGCCTGGCGCCTGCTGGCTCGATGGCTGCTTAACTTAGTTCCCGAACCACAGCTCCTCACCGCTCTACAGCATCCCTTCTTACTCTGTGTCTGTACCTGGTGAAGTCATCCGCCAACGGAAAGCATTTGCTGGTCCTTGTACCTGACAGATTTTATTGGCTTGTCGTGAGCGGTGCTGGCGTGGAGTCATGCAGGTGCCAAGCCATTGGGACACCTGTGATGATAGTATGACTGAAATTGTGTAACAGCTGATGAAACTGGCTGCTCAAACCATATCCTCATATTCCTGTAACTCTCACAATAGATGTAGTCTGTCTAGGCCAAGCTTTAGCACCAAGGGTTCCAGCAGTGTGCCTCCGAAGCTGCAACAAGGGGTTCCAGCGCCTTCTCCCATCGACGACTTTCCAGATGTAACTTTGTATATACTAAGGACTGATGACTGTCTCATGCAAAGTATGTACAGTGGCGTCCTGTTGCCCAGGGTGGAGCTGGGCCAGCACCTGGGTCCTCACAGGTTAACAGACCCAGCTGCTGCACATGTCCGCCTCCTGGTGCTGTGTACACTGCACACAGTCAACAACGACCTGCTAACCCTCAGGGCTGCAGATGATACATGTAACACAGGCAAAGAACGGTACAGTCATGGACCGATGTTGGTACAGCAAGACACCGCTGGGTCTGCAAACCTCCGGGGTTCAGTACACCACAAGAGGCATCAGATGAGACAGTTTATCCTAGAGTTCCTGTAGATGACAATATTCCGAGTCAACCCATCCTAGTCCAAGTTATATGTGCTCAGAATGCAGACCAAGATATTTGCTAGGATGATTTAGTGCTCCAACAATCTGACAGCTAAGCTTGTAAAAACAACCTGTCAGCATAGCTTTAACAACAAAACCTACCGGCTTAGCTTAGACACAAACAACCTGCCAGCTCAGCCTGGACAAAGGTCCAGCCAGCTTAGCTTGCAGAAGCTCCTCTTTTCTTAAGATACCAGCTGGATGCCTCGTGGCCCATTTGCAAAATCACAGTTTAAGCAAATCTTTTCGGGTTTGACTGGAGGGCAAGAGCCGATCACCCTCACGATGATCTCCAAGCGAGCTGTTCTGCGATCATGGAATGATACATCATACGACCCCCAGCCATCTAGATACCACAAAACTGTACTTCCTTGACAATATTAACCACTCGGACGAACACCATAGTGGAATTTCCTCGCTGAGTTAGTCACAGGGGCGAGGGCACGGCTTGGCACCTGCCTCACGCCCGCAACCCACCGACGCCCATCTGCCTGCCAAGTGTAGCCACGGAGGGGCGGCAGACACACAGGACTGGGTGTAGAGAGAAGGTAAATGAAGATATCCTGATAACAAAATGACAGTCCATGGCGAGGTTATCTGCTGGAGGACAGTAAAAGATCATATATTCTCGGTCAATAAAGACCTGTGACAGGACCGTGAAGCAGGAGGCTTCTCCCCACCCATTACTCCCTTCGGTAAAACATGAAGGAACACAATCCAGTACGTTGAGGATAAACTGGTATGGAAATTCTATAGGATGGGAAACACGGTGATTGAATCACAGCCGTCGCTTGCTCTAGGAAGGGAGGACTTGAAGCGCTACTCTGCAATGAGAGGAGAAGCAGACATATGTTGCTATTTTCAGACAGGTACTCAGTGATCAGGAACGTCATCAAACAACATATGAAAAGAGTTTATTCCAATGTTCCATGATTCTACCCCTGGCCGGGGGAAGGAAGGTAGTCTTGATATATCATTTACCCCAGACAGTGCCCGTACCTTGTCTCCTGTATCCTGTGGTGTGTGGGCGCCTGATGGCCCACATCCCACACACTGGGATCTCTTGTGATACACATACCCGACAGCACCAGGTCCCGTGTATGTCCTTCGCTCCAGAGATGGCAGGGAGCGGGCAGGTTACCCGCGCCCCATATCCCACCTGTCTCAGTAAGGGAACCTGTGTGTGTGTGTGTGTGTGTGTGTGTGTGTGGCTGGCAAGGTCTGTGTTAACATCGTCGCCTCACACCACACTCCGTCTCACAACCTCGACTACTAACTACTTGGCATCAAGAAAGAAAATGTCTTCACTTAGTCCACTTACCACAGGGACATCTTTCCTTCCCCCTCCTGCGCTGGTTCGTCGAGGTTCGCCTGCAGAGTCAACTGTATCACCAGGACGCTGATCCGAAACTCTGAATCATCTGGACTGCTCACTGAATCAATTTTCAAATTGATCCTGAATCATACTTTTTGAAAGGATATTCGAATGTCACGACTAAATCAATTACTACAAAGAACTAACATCTTTAAGAGGACACTGAAGGTGATAACAGACGGGACGATGAGGCAGTGTGAGGAAGATAAGATGAGGCAACGAGCTGAGGTTATCATGGTGACGAGAGGTGTGACACCGTGCACGACCAAGCCTGGCTGGTTTGGCACGGTGCATCCTGGGCTTATTTGGTCTCCGGCACGACACTGACATATTAAACTCTCTCTCTCTCTCTCTCTCTCTCTCTCTCTCTCTCTCTCTCTCTCTCTCTCTCCTCTGTGTGTGTGTGTTTAATCGTGGCGTTACATTTCCAAAGTATGGATAAAGGTAACTCATCACTAAATATCAAATCTAGGAGTATAGCCAAAGTCGTGACGTTAAAGATGGTCATGAATAAGAACAGACACAGATACTGTGACAAAAATTGGTAAGTGGATTTGATCGATTACCTGCAACATTCAGTAGATAAAAACATCGATCGCAATATATATATTACCGGACTCCGCCTGCTTGAGGATACACCGCGAATGGAAAGTAACCCACTGTTTCCATTCGCTGCCATGTCTACTCCCAGCTATTTAAAATACTCCCCTTGCGCCAGATTTTCACCATGCAGACTCACACGCCAACGAATCCGTCTTTCTCCACTTCTAAACTAAATAACCATAATTCTATTAATACTAATACCCGAGCTTTTCCTTTCACACACTCTTCTAAGCTTTGAAACCAACTTCTACAGTTTCTCAATCGAATCTGCAACCAGCGCCGTGTCATCAGCAAACAACATCTGATTCACCTTCCACGTCCCCTCACCTAAGATACTCCAGACTATAATACACCCTCGCATTCATCTCCCTTACCACCCTACCTATAAACACATTAAAAGCCATGGTGACATCACACACCCCTACCACAAACCCAACTCCACCTGGAACAACTCACTCTCCACTCTTCCAACTCGCCTCACACTCTTGATAAACATCCATCACTGCTTCTAGTAACTTGCCTCCGACACTGCATATTCTTTGCACCCTTCACAAAGCGTCTCTATCAACCTTATCATACGCTTTCTCTAGATCCGTAAATGCCACACACTAATCATTCTCTTTCTCTTAAGTATTTCTCACACAGATTCTTGAAAGAAAACACCTGATCTACACATCCTACACCACTCCTAAATTCATACTGTTCCTCTCCAATCTGATGATCTGTACATGCCACCATCCTCTCAATCACCAATCTCCCACACAACTTACAGTGTTAAACTTATATGTAATTCGAAAATTCCATTTCGTCCGCCTTTGTCTTTATTCAATGACACTATAAAGGCATTGCGCAAAACCTCAGGTACCTCACCTTGAGCCATACATACAATGACAATCCAAACTAATCAATTAGCAACACTGTAATCCCCTTTCTTGAGAAATGCAACTGTAGTCACATCCACTCCAGCCGCTCTGCCACATTTCATCCCACGCAAGGCATTTACGACCTCCTCTTTTCATCAATCTACCTATCATGACAAACGTCGCATACTTCTACGTCCCAAACTCTCCCGTGCCCTTCATCAAACATATTCAGCAGACCTTCAGAATACTCAGTCTATCTGTTTGTCACCTTTTCTTTGTTTGTTACAACCTTCGCATCTGCTCCCGTCACTGGTGCTCCCGTTTGCTCTCTTGTTCTCTTCCAACTATGAACATTTATCAAAAAGATTTTCCTATACTCCCTAAATTAAGCTGATACACGCTCATCCCAACTCTTATTTGCCTCTTTATTCAGCCCCTGCACTTTTTTCTTGACTTTCTGCCTTTTCCTCTTGTACATATCCCAATCACACGCACTCCTTTCCTTCAGGTTACATCCAATACTTTTTTTTCACTAAAAATTTAACTTAATCATCCCATCATTGAATACCCTTCCTCACCTGCCCTCCTCCTACCTTCCGCATGCCAAACACTTCTCTCGCACCTGTAAGCACTGATTCCATAAATAACTCCCATTCCTCACCCACCCCCCTAGTTCTATTTACTCACACCTTCCACCACTCTTCAACCAATCTCTGTTGGTATCTCCTCACACGAGGCCTCTTTCCCAAACTCATCCACTTTCACCTCTCCTGCTATCATCTCTCTTCAATCATTCCTTACGTTCGCTCTGATGTAATTTCTTTTTTATCTGTATGTCCTATTTCCCCTACTGATCTCATCATCAGCTGTCTGCGTGTGTCCCAGTCCCTAAAATCAGGACCCGCAGTATGTGGTTGGCTGCTGCTTCTCATAGTTTGTATGTGGAAACCAGTCACTCGAGGACGGACCGTTATAATTACCCCCTTTCCTTATCCCTCTTCCCCTTAACTTTCCAGCATTGAGAAAACTTCAGTACTGAAGCTGCATCTTGGGGATGAAGGAACTTGGTGATATGTTGAACCAATGAAGGAACTTGGTGATATGTTGAACCATTGTTTGTAAAACTGGAGAATTGGGCAATGTCCAGAATGCGGGAAGAGAAAGTATAACTCGCGCATACCTGGGGAGTGAAGCTTCAGATGGGTGCATTTCCCGTGGAGTTAAGACTGGGTTAGCGGGTGGTTGTTCAGTGTCTGTCGAGTCATTACGGTGTGACTATATCATGATGATGGAGCAGGGTATCTCTTAGTACAGGAATGCTCAAGCGTAAGCTTTTCATTTCTAAGCTTGGGTTAGTGGTCGGTGATGGGGCGACTCTGATGCCAGAACTGAGTACCAAGCATATTTAGTTGAGATTGTACGGGATTTTTTCTTTTTTTGCAGACGCTGAATCTTTGTGATAGCTAGGCAGCTAGTGACCGTTCTAAGTGCTCTGTTTATATATATACTTCGAGTTGTTTCCATCAGCGTGTGTGTGTGTGTGTGTGTGTGTGTGTGTGTGTGTGTGTGTGTTATAAGACGTTAGGACGACTGCTTGGACTTGTATTCTATATGTAGAACTGTGATTTCTCTGGGTAAACACGACGGAGCTCGCTGCTGTCAATGCTAAGTTACCTTCTGCCATAATAAACCCTGTAATTAATTGGCATAACTCGAGGAATGATGACGTCTGAAGTGACTAAGTCTTCACCCAGCTAAACACGATTCTTTAAGTATAAATACAGCGTGACCGAGGCAGATCCCCTGAGCAGCGTCTTATATTACGACTCACGGTGCTTGCCAAGTGTGTCGGTGTGAGGGTGGCCCCTCGACCCATTATACCGTGAGACAATGTGCAAGATACTTCGAGTGAGGCGCCGAGGCAGGGATTGTTGACCTGGCCATTTCCCTGTCTTAAGACATATTTAGTGGAGTCAAGCGGGTGGTGATACACAAGACGTCTTCCTGGCTACATCTTGCTGCCACGCTGTACGACGCGCGCATCGCCCGTCCCAATCGTGATGCACGTCACGATATCGACGTTCCCAGGAGTCGGCTGGTAGATATGGTAGTCATCCGTGAGTGGCGTGAAGACGCTGGTGCACACGTGAGACTGTGAACTCTGTGATTCTGCAGAGGCCACACTCCTATGAAGAGATTCGGGATTCAACGACTTGTATACATCCTGGGTGATTCATAATGATGATGATCAATACATCTGTTCCTACCTGGAGAGAGCAGGTGTGGCGAGAATCATGTACCGCGGTAGCGCGGCGCAGTCAGGGAAGGTCCGGTGTCAAGTCGACAGGTCGATGCTGCAAGTACCTGACCCAGGCTCTGGAAATAATGATGCCTTCTTCCCCAGTCTATAGACGCAAGACTTGGCAACACATCACAGGAGTTTAAGAGATAATAACTTCAACAGCGAACGTGTATGCAGCGTCTGGAGGAGATTATCACGGGACACTTCGCATCAAATTGATTCGGTTTTGTGAGAAGGATGCGAGACTTGTGTGAGCTGCTTGAAGCGGAGGCATATGTCATATTCTGGGCACATGATCTGCCTCCTATGGGTTGACTTTGAATAAAACGGCTGTCTTAAAACCCTTCCCGTGTACGGTGAAGAACTGGGGATGACCTCCAGACCGCTGGCTGCAGTCACTTGTCTGGCCTGAGAGACGCTGGGAATGTTACTGTTTGCCAGGAGGATCAGCCACGCTCTCAAGATGGTCTGGAGTCAGAGGTTGGGCAGGCAGGCTCAGCCTCACTATGGCTCCCTATACTCGCACTGATGTGACTGTACCTAAAACACTCAGTCCAAATCATCTAAAAAATAACATAACTCCTCCACATGAAGACGATGCCAGCACAAAAACTCTGCCGTCCCAACTTGAGTCGAGTCTTACAAGTTTTAAGATTCAATCCACGAGGCATATATACCTACTGCCGATGCTCTGTCCCTCAGCTAGCCTGTGGTTTACACACAGACATGTAAGAACTTAGACCTCAGATTATAACATAATATATATATTCACGACTGTGTTTCTAGACTATGGATTACATTTTCAACGGCCTTACACGGATAATTTTACTGCCCACTGTCCAGTGCAGTCAATACTGGATGAGACAGCCTCACAGTCAAGGATACAGCTCCTTAGGGTAGGTTGGTAGCAGGCAAGCATGCACTACACAGACATCCACCACCACCAACATCCACAGCTTTATTGCATATACAATACCTTCCGAGTGCACGTTTGGCTCCTCGGGTTGACGGGTGCGACAACGGTAACTTGTATAGCCTGGGAGTCTGGAGATGACTGCTTCTCCCGCGCCGAGGAGTGAGCGGCTCAGATGATCCACAGACGATGGGGGTAGGACGGTACGCTCCTGGTCAGCTGAGAGGCCGACCAGGACCCAGTGGCAGGATCACAGTGACAGAACCCGACGGGGTCCACATCTTTTCTTCCTCCTCATACATACACAGCTTTCCTCCCTCCTTATACATACACACCTTCATTCCCTCCTTATACATACACACAGCTTCCCTCCTCCTCATCCGCACACACCTACCCTCCCTCCTCATATAACACCCCTGTAATGGTACTGCGGGTCTGTTGTGCCTCCTCTGCTGGGAATCTGTCCCTCGGGTGTGTTTATCCCTGGCGTGTTGTCTCCTGGTATCTTATTCGTACCTCGACCATGCGTGCAATCTGCCCCGGGCTGCCTGGGCCAAGAATGTCGTGTTTACGAAAGTAAAGACTTAAAGACTAACAAACGAAAAATGTAGTTGGGAGGTGAGAGGGACTTGGTGAAGGTAGGGCTACGTGGTCATGACAATGTCCAGTTGGGTCTGCTGGAGCCGTGTCAATGTGAAGACTCCAGCAGTCGACACCCTGTTGTAAAGCACGACGGTACGACCCTTGAGCACGACGGTACGACCCTGGAGCACGACGGTACGACCCTTGATGGGAAAGTCAAATGCCAGATCTGTCATGCCCAAGGTTGGCATCGTCGTGCTCAAGGGCTTGGGAACTGAACGATCAGATTCAAACAGTCGACAGTTTTGCAATCAGACAAACGCGATGATTTCCATGAAGTTTAGGATTAAAGTCAACAGCGGTGCAGTTAAACTTATAAGACTCCAAAAAAATCATTACGTGGGTGTCTCCACTCCCACTGTGTTGCTGAAGCTATTACATGGGTCTCTTCACTCCCATCTAATACTGAAACCATTACATGGACCTTGTATTTCACCATGTAATACTGGGACCATTACATAATCCCCCTTGTAATACACACAATTAACAGTGATCACGTCCACGGACAGTCTTGTCCCTAACAAGGACGAACCATTTGCTTTATGCATGGAAAATGAGGGACAAGGAAAGAGAATCCGTCAGGGTGTGTGTGTCTGAAGCGCACTCACTTCAAGACAGACTTAAACAGGTGACCTCCGGGAGATTAACACCTGACGATATGAGCAGAGAGGAGGTTACTGAAGAGGGTAGGACCATGGCCCGAGGTTTCTGACGAGGCTAAGACCACCGCTGGCTTACTGCTCGGCCAGGGGAAGTGCCACCAACCTGGGTCAGGGTGCAGGGGGAGAGTACCTCATCTGGGTGGCCATGTTCCTCCCTCAGGCCCCTGGCCTCTCCTATCCTTTCTCATGCTCTCCCAGCCTTGACTGTCACTCATCACATCGGACTCTCCCAACCTCTCCTCTCACCCTCTACCTCAGGCTCTCCCAGCCTCCTCTCTCACCCACATCTAGAGGGTGTAAATATAAACTCTGTAAGACTCTCAGTACCCAACTGCACACACCTGATGACACTCTCCTCCCACACCAGTCCTGGCACCCCTCACACCTCCACACACACACACACACACACACACACACACACACACACACACACACACATACACACACACACACACACACATACACACACAAATAGCTATGCTTTCCCTTAGTTATGTTTACGTCAACTACTGTATCACATAACGCAACCAATGAGAAAAAAATCATATATATATATATATATATATATATATATATATATATATATATATATATATATATATATATATATATATATATATATGTAAATATATATATATATATATATATATATATATATATATATATATATATATATATATATATATATATATATATATATATATATATATATATATATATCCCTGGGGATAGGGGAGAAAGAATACTTCCCACGTATTCCTTGCGTGTCGTAGAAGGCGACTAAAAGGGGAGGGAGCGGGAGGCTGGAAATCCTCCCCTCTCGTTTTTTTTTCTTTTTTTTAATTTTCCAAAAGAAGGAACAGAGGGGGGCCAGGTGAGGATATTCCACAAAGGCCCAGTCCTCTGTTCTTAACGCTACCTCGCTAATGCGGGAAATGGCGGATAGTTTAAAAGAAAGAATATATATATATATATATATATATATATATATATATATATATATATATATATATATATATATATATATATACACTAGCCTAGCCTAAGCCAGGTAAGCAATTCATCAACCATCTCCCAAATGATGATGAACAGCTGGGTTGACTGTGGACCGACTGGTGCGACAAAGATTCGAGCCTATGCGTGCTCGACCCCACACCGCCCATGAATGCGTCATGGTCGGCAACCCTAACCACTACACGACTCAGGTCCATAAACGGTATGCAGTTAACTACCATACCATCCACTTTTCTACGGCTGATCCACAATTACAACATTCCCTTAATGTTGCTCTGACCAAGACGAATGTTAAGTCGTCCTCTGTGAACCAGGGTAGTCAGGATAAGAAACGATCTCGTGATTACTTTAATTCTTGACTATATCAAGTGGCTCCGTGTTTCCATTGGTGCTAAGAGCCTCACAACCCCACATACGCTCCTGGTTGTGCACAGTACCTGCTCCACGTCATCAGTGACCCCCAGACTCCCTGCATGAAGTACCTCGCTACCAACTGCTAGTGTACCGGAGGTGTCTTAACCACAGTCTTCAACTAACACAGCCCAGACCGGGGTCTACTCCACCCGGAGAGTCCTTATATGTATAACCCATGTGTCCCTAGTTGGTATCATGCCGGTGCCATTAACATTATGCCTCAGTTTGAGGACGGGACGAGGACCCTCTGGGCCCCACTCGGGCCCACCTGTCACCCTCCTGTGTCGACGTATTGTACCCACGGTGCGCCCCGTGATTGGCTCGACCCATCCCTTGCTACATGTCCCTCACCAATACACTATCACAGACATGTTTTGCTTATCCATAGTCTGATAACTCAGTTACGAAATCAACACACGTATGAAGTTGTGGATGTGTGCAGCAGGCACAAGGATATAAAGCTGTATGGTAGTTGGTGGGGTTGAAGATATGGGGCCCAGCGAGTACAGATCTCCCTCCCCGCACCGTACACACAGGTGTCTACAAACGAGTAATTACACACACTTTAGGTTACAGTGATGTCACCCCCTCCGTCAGGAGATACCCAGGTGGGTCGTGTGCTCGGCAAGATGGCTGTCTGCCTGCCGCCACCAGCTTCTCCTGCCACCCCTAACACTCCCAACCTTACCCTCCTCCCTACCTTGTCTCCTCTCCTCACCCTCTCACTCTCTACTCCTACTCCCGCCTCACGTCTCACTCTGTCTCATCTATTTACCTGCTCTCTCCTCCTCTCTTCCCCTGGGCCCTCCGGCCTCCCCCCTAGAACTGGCCACACCAGCTCCCCCTCCTGGCTATTTTCGGCCTGTCAACCCTCCCCCACCACCCGACTGATCCCCCCCAAAACACACACACACACACACACACACACACACACACACACACACACACCTTAACTCCACTCGGGCCGTAGGTCTCCACCACCACCTACCGTCCCTGGGACCACCCTGGTTTGGTCTGCAGATGCAGTCAGATCCGACTGATCGACTCAGGTGTGCATCCTCCCCCCTGGACTGGTCGGTTAATGGCTCAGATAGATAGATAGATAATAGATAGATAGAGAGAGAGAGAGAGAGAGAGAGAGAGAGAGAGAGAGAGAGAGAGAGAGAGAGAGAGAGAGAGAGAGAGAGAGAGAGAGAGAGAGAGAATGTAAAGACAGCGTTCTTAAAAGAAACTGGCCCAGGGTTGACAACGCATCCATCGCCACGGACGCCTACATCATCAGGAGCCACCAAGTGTTTACCGTTGCTCACTCTCTTCACACTAGTGACACTTACAGCAGAGTGAAGCTGCCTCACGCTACCTTAATGTGGACTGGGAGGAAAACACGTCGATGGCCTGGACGACTTGAATGGTTGCAGAAGATGCAAAACAAACAAACAAACAAACAAACAAAAAACTAATTATGTAAGTTAAAATTATGACCAGTATATCAATATCATCACGTAAATTGATTCGTCTTTCTCTTGTCTCGGTGAAGCAAGAGGTAGGTGTGTCTTGCTAATGAGAGACGCGAACCTCGTGTGACTGTTTACGGATCCTTACTGGCCGCTGGGGAAGAAGTCTCCAGGTACCATGTGAGGCCCATGGACCCCGACCCTGGAGGCCAGGGCTCCTACGCTCGTGGTCGACACTCGTCACCATCATGACTGAAACACGTCCATATGATGGTCGACACCCGTCCCCAACACGGTCGATCCTCGTCCTGTAGACTTATGTATCAAGCCACATATATATATACCGTCCCCACAACAATATGGGCTCGCATCAGGTGCAGGACCTCCAACACTAATGTGCTGAGTGGTATGTACACACAGCTGCAGACAACCGCACCGCCCTCATGGGACCGCAACTGAAGAGAGAGGGTCCCAGGACTCCACCGTGGGGAATGCTTAACGTCACTCAATGCTCCCCTAAACAGAACTTCAGGGAGTCTATTGGACAGGTGGCCTTGTATCGAACAGAAGGATCGCCCTTGACTCCATGGAACAACAGATGGTCTGGTATGTTTATCTCACGGTCACCGTTGCTACCAGCAACGATAGATCGTCCATCGCTGGCTGTTCTGTTCTCTGTATCTGGTCATCTTGGCCTGAGGAGGTCTGTCGATAACATGACGTGTCTGTGTGAGATCTTACACAAGTGTAGCTTGCATGTGAGGTCCTAGCGGTGTGGCTACCTCACGTACCACACACCTGGCACCGCTTGCCACACTAACGGTGCCAGCACATAGTCCAAGTCAGTGTCATATAACTTGGACTAGTAGTACCACAAGCCCGACACCAGGGTGACACAGCTGGTGCCATCACGACAGTCTGACACTTGCACTAGCAGTGTCCACTTGACATCAGTGTCACACAGCTAGTGCTAAGACTATGTACAAGTGCCATACTGGCATTAACGTCATACACCTGACACTTGATCTCCACGTGCATAGAAGTGCCAGGAAAACGAAAACAAAGTCAAGACAGTCCTCAATATTATGACACCAGTTACAAGTGACACTTGTCACAAACACAACATACAAACGTAACGATTAATGTAAAGAAGTAAGCGTATATCTTCTCTGTACATATTCTCGAATATAAGCATTCAAAACTCGAGGTTTAGTACTAAAGTGAAAAGTAAATCCCAAAATGACCTTCTTAAGTAGAGTTAAGAAGTATCGCTACTTCGTCACCCACCAACACTGTGGATCAGGTACGTGACAGTGGCGATGGGTGGGTATCATCATGTGGTACACATGGGGAACGCTCGTCACACCGCCAACCATCATCAGAAATTTCTGTCTTAGCCAATCACCCACACAGCCGACGGCAATTTTCTCAGACTACTACTGAACAACGGACATATACACCGGCCTGGATACACGATCTATACTTGCCTGAGTTTACAACAATGCTGGGGGACATCATTTGTTTTCCTACCCTCCAGCTGTATATATGTACCTTCCCGGGGCTTTGTTAGCTTTGTCCCCCAGTCAGCTATACTTGGCCGAACACAAGTCCACAGGAAGTCACTCACTCAGATCAAAGTGGAGCAAGATGCCTCAGTGTGTGGTGTTGTTTCATGCCTGATGCGATACCGTTGCCCCCGGCTGCCTCGTGGGTACCTACCTACCTAACTACCTACGAGTACCTACGACGAGATTTTGCCGTGGTGGCAGGGCTAGCGCGTTGGGCTCACCTCACTATGAGGTCCCTCTGGAAGGACACTGGGCCTGTGTTGGTTCTACGACGATGGGTAGGGAGTGTGGTAGGCTAAGAGGTCATGCTACCGACTGATGACCTGAGGATTGCGTCCTGAAATGATGGTATGTAACTGAACACGGTACAGTCCACTGACAGAGTTCTGACAGCTACGTTCTGTATCCACAGTTTCAAAATGAATTCCCTTTACATTCATGAATAGTATACGTGAACCGCGTTGCAGTAACATCGTCGTATGTCAGACGTTTCCTTCACCAAGAACGCCCTAGTGTATGGCTGATCATGTGGCGTACCCGACCCTCCCGAGTGGTCGTGATGTACAGCAGTAACGTCAGTGCGTCGTCAGAGGTCGGGCTGGGTGCATTTAATGAATTCCTTTTCTTTCCTGGAGCGACTCCTAGTCTGGTGAAGTGAATGACATCCTCTCCACACGGCCAGACACCTCCTTCGGGCTTTCATGTTTCTTATTCGCCTTCTGAGACCGACAGCACACGACCCTTAGGCAAGACGGTATACGACCCTTGGATGTCTGATGGCCTGGCCTTCGACCCAACCCTTCAGGGTCAGGTGGAGGACCAGGGCCGTCATATTCGGGGTCGTCCGGTCGTGCCCAGTGGTCATGCCGACGTGTTCGAGGGAAGGGGATGTGTTAAGGTGGTGTGGCTGGACCTTAAACGTCCTGTGGTAGGGTCGTGCAGCAGCGCGGGTGTAAGACAGTAAGAGGATCTTGGCACAGCGGCGGGTGTGAGGCCTCACAGACGAACATCTGTGTCTCCGGTAATAATAGGTCTTGGGTAGAGCCAGCCCCCCCCAGCCCAGCCCGCACTGTAAGCTGATTGGACGAAATTTCAAGCATCTTGGCGATGAGTGGGTTGAGCCACACGGGCTCTTGCCAGACGTATACACGAAATGTTCAAGCCGAGTGATGGAGTTATGCTGTTATTCCACGTAGATCAAACACAATTTTAATATGGGAACAAAACCTAAACCTAACCCGTCGCTCCTTGTCACAGATACGCCATGAACAAGACACGGAACCTCCAAAATAAATCACAGCATTTATATATCCTAAGGCCGACACTTTACTACGAAGACATGATACTATAATATTCGAAAGGAAGGGAAATGATTTCAAGCAGCCATAAAGAGTAAAAATATGGATTATATCTGTCCAAGAAATTCTGTACCAATGATTATCTATTTCATATTATCTCAAGATACTAAAGAAGGAATACATAATCAATATACTTGTCGAGACAAAAGTATTCACTCCTTTATTCTGCAACAAAAGGTTTATGTTCTTCCAAGTGAAAGAGCTAAACTATTTTTATACCGGTTGGGTAAATAGACAGAGTAAATTTCTTTTTAAGATTTCTCCAGCCGACACCTTCATCATATTATTATTCTGGCTCCCCAACCCCCATACATGCAACACCTGCCGTGTATGATAAATGTAAAATGTTCTTAACAGGAGACTTACGAAGCACAGATGAACCAAGAGAATTTACCTGCTGTTCCTCGTCATGTCAGAAATGGTATCAATATTTAGATTTCTCCAGGTGTTACTGTTGGTCTTCTGCTCAGATGAGGAGTAACTACCTCACGATCACTCATTATGAGTCCTGAGAGACGATCACTCATTATGAGTCCTGAGAGACGATCACTCATTATGAGTCCTGAGAGACGATCACTCATCATGAGTCCTGAGAGACGATCACTCATCATGAGTCCTGAGAGACGATCACTCATTATGAGTCATGAGAGACGATCACTCATTATGAGTCATGAGAGACGATCACTCATTATGAGTCCTGAGAGACGATCACTCATCATGAGTCCTGAGAGACGATCACTCATTATGAGTCCTGAGAGACGATCACTCATTATGAGTCCTGAGAGACGATCACTCATTATGAGTCCTGAGAGACGATTACTCATTATGAGTCCTGAGAGGATCTCTCACTGATAACTTCAGTTATCTCCTCTACTGTATCATTATTAATGTTATTTCTCTTCCTCATAATAGAACTCTGGATGTACCTTCAGTTTACTTTTTGTACTACGTTTAGAATCCAAATAAATCCGCTGGTGCTTGTGGCATGTGATCCTACATACTTTGTAGAGACGATTGATGATCAAACTTGTCATTTCAAAATATAAGACACATTCAAAATGCTCCTTAGTTTTCATAAATAGGAGTAGCCATAGAAAAAACACATACTGGATACATGTTCAAAGATCAAAATGTCAGATGTAACTATTCATCTTGCCCCCCCCCCACAGCTCTTGTGATAGTTGGCCATTTACCACGTCTTCTTCCACCTTCGCGCGGCTAATATGTTCGAACTTGAAGCAAGGATGATGGAATCCTTGACCTCAGTGTCGAAGGCCTTTCATGAAGTATTTTTCTCCCCACCTGCACCAAGTGAAGCAGCGCCAGCAGCACTTAACTCACCTGGACGGCTGGATGTGACTTCGTCCTCGAACATCCTGAGGCGACCTGTTGATCATTGCTTTCCTAACACTATGATCATCTTGTTCATACCGCCATTCCCACTCGAATTAAGCATACACAAGTGTGGCTAATTGAGGATTGGCCGATCCCTCTGGTTAACATGTTCCCTCTGAATGCGGTAATGAGGCCACAACAGATACAATACAACTGAAGTCTGATATTGTACGTTCTAGGTTAAACCGAAAGAACAACAACAATATACATTACATAAAGAACATATAAACTTAATTTGGATACCATATAAATCCGTGTATCATGGCGGTTGTATAGTGCCAGACGTGATACACCACAAACAAATAGCCGGGAAGTAATCATGTCTCACATTCTCAGCAAAAATCTCAAAACTCTTCCCTCGCAACTCAGACATGGCAGGCTGGTGTTAGCAATATACCCGGTGCTATCTGTCGCTGACCCGCCTGGCTTGACCTCCCGTCTCATCATTTGGTTCCTACCGAGTGTCGTCAGCCTTCTACAGGAGTCAGACTACCTTCTACAGGAGTCAGACTACCTTCTACAGGAGTCAGGCTACCTTCTACAAGAGTCTATCTACCTTCCACAGGAGTCCGTCTACCTTCTACAGGAGTGTGAGGGTCAGAACCGTCATCAGTGACACATCCCAGTGATCCTTCCACCGTTACGCTGGCCGGAATGCTGACTTCTATAATGCCTACATGCAACAACAGGAGCAGCAGCGCTAGTTTCGAACCCCAGGTGCACAGCTGGATGGGAGGTGGGGACTGCTGAGGGAACTCGTCAGCTGGCGCGGTGCTGTTCGATATTATTCTTGGCGTGTGTGCTAATGAGAGGAGAAGGGAGGTGGTGGCGGCCGGGGCGCCGGCATCGCCCGACCAAGGCCACAAACACCAACCCTGACTATGAATACCCAGGCCCTACCAAGGCCGCCCATGACAGCCCTTGCCTGTGCTGCCGTCTACCGGCATAAATATCTATCGTGCGATCTTCATCATCGAACTTCGGTAACTGGCAGAGACTGTGGCCTCGAGGCTGGAACCACATACCACTGGGCGACTGGAAGGGACTGACTGTACGCTTACGTCATTACGTCCTCATACTGATGGGTCAACCGTTTGTTTACGTCAAAATTACGGACGTTAAACAGGATGAAAAGAATCGCCCGAGCTGCACACAGACTCTGGCCTGGGATGACGTGGTGATGCAGATGGTATATTGGGGTACACACACACACACACACACACACACACACACACACACAAATAAAGGAGGAGACTACTTCGATGGATAAAAAAATAATTACCTCAGGTGGAAGGGAAGAGAGGTTGAAATAGTAAGTAGTGGAGTGCTGCAAGGTACTGTCCTGGGACCACTAATCTTCCTGGTTCATGTAAATTACCTCCCGGAAGGACTGGACTCACGCTTACAAATGTATGCGGATGATATGAGGTCATGAGGGATGTAAAGAGTGAGGAGGAACTCGTCTTCCTACACGGGGTCCTACACAAATGCAGAAGTTGGTCTGATAACATGGTTAGCGAGATTCACTATGAGGTCATGTAAAGTAATGAGGATGAGACGCAGTGAGAGAAAGCCTCGATACGAGTCTTACCTCGCAAGGAGGAAGTCGCAGGAACCTGTGCGTGAGTGGGACCTGGGAGCAGGTTGTGTACCTAAACTGTTACTAGGCCACCTTAGAGAAACTGTCAGGGAGACAAACTGGTTGCAAGCAAAAATTAAAATCATATTCAAACACGTAAGTCAGGGAAATATTCAGGAAACTGTTCACATTCTCTATTGGGTTAAAAACTAGATGTTTCTCAAGTTTAGTCATGACATATAAAGATGCATCGAGAACTAATAGAGAAGGTCCAGAGGAGGGAAACAAAGATGGTATTAGAATTGAGAGAGGTGAGCTACAGTAAGAGGTTGAGAACCATAAATTTGTTCACCATGGATGAGAGAAGGGTAGGGGGTGACTTGATCGTAACCTTTTAAGTTCTTAAACCATTCTAATGACGCCACATGCGAACAGTACTTCAACTGATACAAGGGTAGAACAACCAGAAGCCAAGACACGAAATCAAGCAAGAAACTTATTAAGTAAGAAATTATCTATAAGAGTTGTGGAAGAATGGAATAAATTGAGGATGAAGGTGTAAATGTTAAGAGCGAAGAGAAGTTTAAAAGTCGTATGTTAACAGAGAAGGTTCAAGAGGTGGGGCCCCACGAGTGTACAGCACCCTCTCTCTCTCCTCTCTCTCTCTCTCCCCCGGCCGTACTGCACGAAAAGGTAATTTCTCCGAGGCATAGTTACGCTCACGTCTACACATTTACCCTACATGCAGACATACCTACCGTCACATGCATAGACACAACGGAACACACAAACACACGAACCACGGAAAGTTTTCTCTATTTCACCAGCTGGTTGTGCACTATGGTTGTACACCAGCTGGTAGTATACCACCTGGTAGTACACCACCTGGTAGTACACCATGTGGTAATACATCACCCGGTAGTACACCATGTGGTAGTATACCATGTGGTAGTACATCACCTGGTAGTACACCATGTGGTAGTACACCACGCGGTAGTACACCATGTGGTAGTACACCATGTGGTAGTACACCACCTGGTAGTACACCATGTGGTAGTACACCATGTGGTAGTACACCATGTGTTAGACCATTATACCGCAGTGAGGGCGACTGTGGTGTGCAGGCTGGCTAGCTGGCCTGTGGCCCTGGACCAGTACTACACTGCTGGTAATGTGAGCCACACACCAACCAGCCTAGCCACACCACAGCCCACCAGGGTCTATATCAAACGTCATTCCTTTCGCCTCAATCATTACGAAGAACATATAAGAAAAAATAATTCAAATATAATCTGAAAAAAATAATATAAGAACATATAAGAAAAAATAATTCAAATATAATCTGAAAAAAATAATATAAGAACATATAAGAAAAAATATTTCAAATATAATCTGAAAAAATAATATAATCTAAATCTCCACCCAAGTCGACCAGCCTTGATAAGGACGATGGTTCTGTATCTTAGGTTTTATGACGAATAAAATGTATTTTATTGGCTGGACGTGGTTTATGGTCTCCCTCAACGGCACCTGCAGTTAGAGAAATGACGCATTCAGACCTTCTGATGTCTGGTTAGAGAGGGAAGCTTCTCTTTTAAGTGGCAATGTTCATGGACCGAGCCTCCCTTCCTCCCTCTCTCTCTGGGGGAGTGCGTGCGTGGGCAGGTGTGTGTGTGTGTGTGTGTGTGTGTGTGTGTGTGTGTGTGTGTGTGTGTGTGTGGAGGCCGCGGGCAGGGAGCCTCGCCAGCACGGTCTCGCACCAAAATAAACCCATGGACCTTCCCTTGCCTTTCCGGGAGTCTGCTGGGCTTCCTGAAGTGACAGTGAAACTCACAAACCCGCTCACATCTCTTCCTCCGTGTGTCTGAACTCTCTCTCACACACACACACACACACACACACACACACACACACACACACACACACACTATGTACAATATGGCAATAACACGGAATATAATTATGAAACTGTTGGGCACAGGTGATGTATGATACTGTGGTAATAAACGATAAGATGAGGTAAACAGTAAGGACTACCATTTCTACGTAGGAATCAGACCTTAACTAAATACAACCAAAAAAAGTGATGAATAGAATGTATTTGAGTAATTGCACTTAGATGGTAACCAAACTTATAAATATTTTAAGTATACATACTGCAAATTATGACACTTTATTGTATAGATTTAGAAACATATACAGACAGAGGAGATGGTAAGCCTGACCTCCAGCGAACATATGAAATTATCACCAGTAACCACATGAGCAAGGCCTTGTCTACATGCATGGTGGCATGGTGGGTCCTGCGAGTGAACAAGATGTGGTGGGGATCTGAAGTGGATGTGGTAGGAACTGGAAGTGATACAGATGTTGTGAGACCTAGGAGTCATATAGATATGGCTGGAACTGGGAGTGATATAGTCGTGGTGGAACCTCGGGATGAAGTATCTGTGATGGTACACTACCGCATCAGAACACATCATGGGAGCAGTGAGTATGATGTGGTGATAGCGGGAGACGGAAATGAGGGAGATACGGTGTGTGGTGTAGAGGTGAACAGGAAGCAGGGGTTGTGGGGGAGTGTGGCATGGGAGGAGGAGGAGGCCTCCTGCGTTTTCCCCGGGCGGGCGAGGCTTTTCCCTGACTCACTGGTGAATTCTCGTAACATTTGTAACACTGGTGTGTAAGGTATGCTGGCCTCAGCCACCCTGCACACCACTACTCCTGAACCAACTGATGTCTTTATCTCTCCTACTTTCTCTCCGGCATATATACGTCTTCTTTATCAATCTATATTTCTTAATAAAATTATAACTTCGTTTCACGATATTGTGTTTGTGGATACTGAGCCCCGGCATGAGGAGAACCTGTATTAATATGGACTTTCTGTTGTTGCAGGACAAGATCCGACTGCTTATGGAGGACATCGAGTACGAAAGAGATCTCAGACAGAGGGTAAGTAGCTACACCACAGCCCAATGTTGTCAGCAAATGACTCAACTCTCCTAAATTCCTCGGTCAGTCACGTACGCCATCATTCCAATCCCTGAAGTCAAATCATAAGGTATCGATAGGTTGTTCTCTCATATTACAACATGAGAGTGATGGTGTTGTAAATGTAAGTCTCGGTTTCATGTTAATGATGTAAGTGTGGGTTTGTAGTGATGTTAACGGTAAAAGTTAAGGACAGATCTGCACCAAACTACCTTCACGAACTGTAGTGTAGTGTTTAGAGTAAGGGAGCGTGTTTTGAAGTGTCATATCTTATTCTAAAACCATCGTTAAAACAACAGCGGCGAGGGTTATGAAGATCAAGGAGCCTGTGTGGTTCATTAACGTAAAGGAAATTGAAATACGTGTGGAGGATCAACATGACCAATAATAACCTTCCCTAACATCTCTTAGAAGCCGTAATATGTAGTAGATGTAGATCAACAAGAGAGGCCGTAATATGTAGTAGATGTAGATCAACAAGAGAGGCCGTAATATGTAGTAGATGTAGATCAACAAGAGAGGCCGTAATATGTAGTAGATGTAGATCAACAAGAGAGGCCGTAATATGTAGTAGAGGTAGATTAACAAGAGAGGCTGTAATATGTAGTAGATGTAGATCAACAAGAGAGGCCGTAATAGGTAGTAGAAGTAGATCAACAAGAGAGGCCGTAATATGTAGTAGAGGTAGATTAACAACAGAGGCTGTAATATGTAGTAGAAGTAGATCAACAACAGAGGCTGTAATATGTAGTAGAAGTAGATCAACAACAGAGGCTGTAATATGTAGTAGAAGTAGATCAACAACAGAGGCTGTAATATGTAGTAGAAGTAGATCAACAACAGAGGCTGTAATATGTAGTAGAAGTAGATCAACAACAGAGGCTGTAATATGTAGTAGAAGTAGATCAACAACAGAGGCTGTAATATGTAGTAGAAGTAGATCAACAACAGAGGCTGTAATATGTAGTAGAAGTAGATCAACAACAGAGGCTGTAATATGTAGTAGGAGTAGATCAACATCAATGTAATCTGCCACTGAGGACCGAGTGGAGTGAACGCTGGTACTGTAAGGGAGGGTAGGCGATGGTGTGCACGGCCAGCCGCTCAGTCTGTTTGTTTACATTGAAGATGTGTAAGCGCGATCTTCAGTATTCATTATGGGCGTGTCTAGTATGTTTCCATTACAATATCAAAATTAAGATAAATATCGGTTTCGTGGGCAATTCAAATTAGGTTTTCGTAAGTCATGTTGATTATTTGAAAAAAGCTACTATCAAGTCTAAATTTAACGTACCACACCACCGTCACCTTATCAAAAATAGAAGAGTAATATATACAGCTCCAAACTACGTACCGCCTCCTGACCTCCACCCACCCACATATAATAATAACTGCAAAACAAAAAGTGGTCACTTGCAAAGGCTAGTGTGGTGCAAGGGTATCCTTTCACCGTGTTAACATGCTGAGAATTACGTAAGCGTGGTTTGTTTATCAACATTCTAATAATGTACGTTTATAATGATGATTACAGGTCGAATGATGAATAGATTACACGCTAAACGACGGATGAGTTGATGTTATGATTTAAGTATGGGGTTACTGACCTAATAACAGAGGGAAGGAAGGTTAGACAGGGTGTGGTAGGTGACGGAAGGAGGGGCAGGTGACGGAGGGAATGGTAGATGACAGAGGGAGGGGCAGGTGACGGAGGGAGGGGCAGGTGACGGAGGGAATAGTAGGTGACAGAGGGAGGGGGCAGGTGACAAAAGGAGACCAGGTGAAGAGATAGGTAGAGATGAAGCCACCTGGCTCGGCACATCACCAAGCCCTACAGTTGGTGACAGACAACTGGCACCAGCTCGTGACCAGGCCTTGCAACTGGTGACGAACAGCTGGTACCAGCTTATCATCAGGTCCTGCAGCTGGTGACGAACAGCTGGTACCAGCTTATCATCAGGTCCTGCAGCTGGTGACGAACAGCTGGTACCAGCTTATCATCAGGTCCTGCAGCTGGTGACGAACAGCTGGTACCAGCTTATCATCAGGTCCTGCAGCTGGTGACGAACAGCTGGTACCAGCTTATCATCAGGTCCTGCAGCTGGTGACGAACAGCTGGTACCAGCTTATCATCAGGTCCTGCAGCTGATGACGAAGAGCTGGTACCAGCTTATCATCAGGTCCTGCAGCTGATGACGAACAGCTGGTATCAGCTTGTCATCAGGTCCTGCAGCTGATGACGAACAGCTGGTACCAGCTTGTCATCAGGCCCTGCAGCTGGTGACGAACAACTAGCATTAGCTTATCACCAGACGCTACGAAGGGTGACAGCTGGCATAAGCCCATTATCAAGAGTCTTGGTTATTGGTAGTCACCAGGTGGCATCGGGTGGTCATACCCAGCTGGCATTATCTCGGAGGATGTTGGTGAGCAAGATGGTGCACCAGGTGGCCAGGTGGGCAGGGGAATGGAACAAGAGAGGCTGACTAAATGCCTGGAGACTACATGCCACACAGTTGAGGATTTTAACCTTGTGACCCTAACAGTTATATTGTGTCTCTATGATGTAATGTATTACTTCTATCCAATGTAGACTTCATCATGTCCCAGGACGTAAAACTCTGAAAGGATTAGTATATTTGTATTCAAAATTAATTCTATATATATATATATATATATATATATATATATATATATATATATATATATATATATATATATATATATATATATACATATGAGTGTATGTGTTTCCGGATTCCACATACACATGGTTAGGTTACAACTGATGGTTACTTCAACAACCTTAGGTCAGGAGTGTGGTACTTCCCTGAGCCACTACATGATCTGGTTATATGCAACAACTGTATCATAATCATTGTTTGTAGCACAGAACATTAAGAACATGTCCTTGTTATGAGAGATGGTAGTAACCTTGTTCCCCGCCGGCAGGTTGAACGTGATAAGGCCGACCTCAGCGTTCAGGTGATCCAACTCACCGAGCGTATTGAAGAGGTGGAGGCCGGCGCCGATGGACAGGTGAGGCAGCGCTTTATCTCATGTATCCGGCACGAACGGGAGGAGACGGGTAATAAGTGAGACGTACGAGTGGGTAATGAGTGAGGTGTATGAGAGGGTAATGAGTGAGGCGTATAAGGGTAATGAGTAAGGTGTATGAGAGCGTAATCAGTGAGGTGTATGAGAAGGTAATAAGTGAGACGTATGACATGGTAATGAGTGAGACGTATGAGGTAATGAGTGATATGAAAGGGTAATGAGTGGGGTGTATGAAAAGGTAATAAAGGAGGTGTTTGAAAGGGGTAATGAGTGAGCTGTATGAGAAGGTAATGAGTGAGACGTATGAGAGGGTAATGAGTGAGGCGTATGAGAAGGTAATGAGTGATATTTATGAGGGGTAATGAGTAAGAAGTATGAGAGGGTAATGAGTGAGGTGTATGAGAGAAATGCGTGAGTGTAGGGTGTGCTGGTGTTAGATGATTGTTTTGCGTTTATTTAAATACATCAGCAGTTACGGTTATTCAAACCTTCAACGCCAAGCTACGGTGCACATATACCCACTTAAAACTCTTCCACACCTTCCTCAGGTGTTGAGAAGAGTTTTAAAACCACATACACTCACCGGCGCTAGCAGGCGAGCCTCACAGCATTGTTGTGTAGCGAGTCTCCGCCGGGGAGAAAGGCTGTTTACAGCGGATGGCGCCAGTGTCCCGCCCTAACAACGTAACGATCACACACTCACATTCCCTCGCCGCCCACCCTACCATTCACAAGTTGTTCCTCCAAGAAAAAATGAAAACCTTCCACCATTTTATACACATGAATATACTTACCTGTGTCGGAAATAGATTTATCTAGTTCGAAACCCAACTGACAAACATTCTTAGTTACTGGAAAGATACCAGTTAATTTTGATATATACACCATTAAAAATAATGGTAGAGACGTTGTTAGACATACAGTACGAAGTTCAAGATAGGAACACACAGTCATTCCTACCTTGTGATAATCATTACAGAATCTAGTATTTTTTCCAAGTACTACACACAGTCAGTGTTCAGTTACAGAACCAAGCAGAGAATCAGAGAAAATATTTTTGGTTCCAGAGTATTGACTGATTATGATCCCCTGCCCTGCATGACACCCCTACTGCACATGCGCTGGTGGCGACTGACACTCACACCCACACCACAACATTATGACTGCGTGGACCAGCCTCTGCTTTCCTTTGTTATACTGAAGCAGACGGATATGAAAGGTGTGTGTGTGTGAGTATGACAGGATTTTCCTTGAAGCAGGACGAGAGACAAATATTTTTGTTTGTCCTTCTTTCTATTTAAGGAAAATGGCTGTTGTTTCATTCAGTCCTGGTGGTGACATTGAGCCGGTTCCAGAGAGAAAGAGAGAGAGAGAGAGAGAGAGAGAGAGAGAGAGAGAGAGAGAGAGAGAGAGAGAGAGAGAGAGAGAGAGAGAGAGAGAGAGAGACTGGGGATAAAGGGGCTGGGGGAGGGTAATGTGTGGAGGGCTAAGGCTACTACTGGACCAGGAATAAAGCTCCCCTTACCTCGGCAGATCGAGATTAACAAGAAGCGGGACGCGGAGCTGGCCAAGCTGCGCAAGCTGTTGGAGGATGTGCACCTGGAGAGCGAGCAGACCCACCACATGCTCAAGAAGAAGCACCAGGAAGCCGTCGTTGACTTCCAGGACCAGATCGACATCCTCACCAAGACCAAGAACAAGTGAGTTCCTCCCTCATCATACCTCATGACCTCACCCACCCACCTTGCAACACGACCTCCTGAGCAAGAAGGGACGAGTCCTTGAGCACGATGGTGCGCAACCTTGAGCACGACAGTTTGACCTTTATCAGGGGAATGGCGACCTGATCTCTGACCTAACCCTTCAGGGTTCAGGTCAAACGCCACTCCGTCATATCTGAGGGATCATAGCACTGTGATCAAGGGTCATACCGTTGTGCCCAAGAGGGAGTATCGTCGTGTTCAAGATAAGGTAAATTTCCTGTGTGTCACAACTTAACCAGTGGTGACCCAAAGACACACACACACACACACATGACGGCCTCCAGCCTCATCGAGCCTATGGTACAAGTGAGAGGAAGGAGCAGGAGTTACCTCGGGTGATCCGTGTAGACAGTATTTCTCTACAGCGTCAATACACTGAGGCAAACTTGGGTGTAACCATGATCTCTTGAAGGTGAGGTTGAACAGGGAAGGATACACACCTCCGTATTGATGAGTATTGCCCAGTACTGTATGCTGGGAGGATTTTAATGCGATTTTGAAAAAGATAATCAACAAAGAGGGAAAGTTATTAATCAAGTAGGTAGAGAAGTCTATGGGAGAAAAAAGTTATCAAGATCAAGCGTTTGTGAACATAAATGTTATTCCGTCATTCCTTTTTCCCGTTGGACGAAACTTTTCACGAATTTGATTCTGGTTCTTCAGGGTTTTTGTTTTTCTTTAATGAATTATCTCGGTAACTCAAAAGAGAATGAAGCAGGCCCACTGCATCGACAGATGACTACATAAACGGTGTGAATGTTGCCACCTCGTCGGGCAGAAGGACTGGTGAGATGATAAGGCCTAGACAGTGGGATGAGGTTGAGTACGAGGCGAGCGTCGTCTACAGGGTTCCGTGTGGTAGCTGCCAACGCTCATATAACGAGGTTACATAGACAAGGTTGACGAAGAGGATTCAGAAAGATAGGCTCGCTGTGTTGGGAGAATATGAGCATTTCCCGAAATGAGACGAAGCTGAATCGGTTCATGAAGAGGTAAACAAGAGGTTAAGAAAAGCGTTGGAGATTGGCCACATGAACAGAACAGATTCCGTAAACAAATGTGGAGATTCTGTCTCGGGACAGGTTAGAGGCGAGGGTAGCAACACGTGAATGGAGGACGAGCAGAGGAAGCCATGGAAGAGATCCAGCCAATCAGGAGAACTCAATGTCTGTAAGCCGGGAACGTCCTCCAGAGGTCACACAAAGAGCTGGTATTTGTCCTCATGAAAGTTGTCATTCTCTCCGTAAAAGTTGTACGTCAGCTGAGCTAGGATTATCCTCACTTGTCACGATGGATGAGGACGAACACGTACGTCAGCTGAGCAAGGATTATCCTCACTTGTCACGATGGATGAGGACGAACACATGCATGAGGCCTAAGCTGGATTGTGCCTCTTTGGTCATCACACTGGCAGACACACGAGGACATGACCGAGATGATCCAAACAGGAGCAACCAAGATGATATAGGATCTACGAGAGCTTGGCTACAACGACAGGTTGAAGGCTACACACTCGCATCCTTGGAGGAGAGAAGAGAGAGGGGTGACCTGATAACAGCACTGAATTTCTGGATAACACTGACGGTCAACGGTTCCGCACGAGGTACAGTGCTACAGTTACCAGAGGCCATGACCAGATGCTGGGACACAGGATCGTCAGGGCAAGGGTGACGCATTGATGGCTGGGGTGATCCTAAGGACACAGACAGTCAACAACTGCGGCCACTTACAAACATTGACCAGTCTTCCTCAGGGTGCAATAAGATATACAAGAGACGAGGCCCTGTGAAACTCGCGTCCCATAATGTATAAACGGGAGCTACACACACACACAAACACACACACACACACAAACAGCCTTCTAAAGATATTCACCAGACGCCCTTTAGCCGCGAGACAGCAACCACTAAAGGCGGAGGATGCGTATCATTGTAGCCAATAGGCGAGAACATTCTGTCTACACACGTGAAGGTTTCCTCACCTTATATTTGGTCCAGAGGCAATAAATCCGGCAGCAGGCGCGTTAAGCCAACATACATACCAGCGGTACATTTACGCCAGCCCTGGGTCGCGACGCATTCTCTATATTTAGTCCCATTTCTCCCATTTTCTTTTTTTTTTTTGTAACACTTGCTTTACCCATTCTCTCTGAAAGTTTTGAAGATATAGGTTTCCTTCGTTTTCTATGTCGCCTTCTTCCTTAATCCTGATCGGCAAAACTCGTAAATGAAAGATTAAGGAAGTGAAGTGCTACAAGGGTCAGACTTGTGGCATCTTCTCTTCTCAAATGAATGCGAAATATCAATTTAAAATAAGATTCTCAAACAAAATTGAACGAGAGAGTAAAGTTTGAACAGAATTTCTAACGTCTTCAGCTACTAACTGACTTAGACTGATAGATTGGACTCCAAAGTGGCAAATAAATGTCAATATCAAAAATTGCAAAGTTTCATAGTTGCGCAATAATAACGCAATACAAAGTATTCTATGAATTCTCTTGGGCAACAGACGAAAAGGACTTTGGTATAATAATCTTAGGTGAGCTAAATCCAAGTAAGCATTCAGTGAAGCAGTTAAAAAGACAAACCGAATTCTGTGCTTCGTACGTAAGACATTCTAGTCCAAGAACGAGAAAAGCAACTTCGCTTTCAACAGTTCACAGGTGGATGGCTCCCCATCTCGAACACTGTGTTCTAAAGTCTTTAGGTCACCCTACCTTCAGAGAATACAACGACAGACTACCAAGGCAAGGATGGCCGCTAGTAATGTTAAGAACACGTTGGTGAGGAGTTCTTTGTCACAAAGGGCAACGTTTCAATCTCACGCGCTTTGTTAAGCCATGATATAGCTCTTAACTCTAAAGAGTAACAGTAGTAGTAGCAATATTTGTATCATTATTATTATTATTATTATCATTATCATTATTATTACTATTATTATTATTATTATTATTATTATTATTAGTAGTAGTAGTAGTAGTAGTAGTAGTAGTAGTAGTAGTAGTAGTAGTAGTAGTAGGAGGAGGAGGAGGAGGAGGAGGAGGAGGAGGACCTTGACTGCTGTAATAAGAGCAGGTGTAAGAGCAGTATGTGATAGGGTCCAGTGAGAGGGGTCGGCTGGAGTTCCGTGTCTGTACTGTTTCCTGACGTTCCAGGTCAGAGAAGGAGAAGGCCAAGTTCCAGGCGGAGGTGTACGAGCTGACCGAGCAACTGGAGAAGGTGACCCTCGAGTCCGCCAACTACTACAAGAGTGTCAAGACCCTGAACATCACCATCCAGGAGCTCCAGATTAAGATCGAAGAGCTCAACCGCACCATCATCGACATCACCTCCTCCAAACAACGACTCAGTGTGGTACGTGCCCTGGGAGGGTGGTTGGTGTGGTACGTGCCCTGGGGGGAGGGTAGGTGTGGTACGTGCCCTGGGAGGTGGTTGGTGTGGTACGTGCCCTGGGGGAGGGTAGGTGTGGAACGTGCCCTGGGGGGTTAGTGTGGTACGTGCCCTGGGGGATGGTTGGTGTGGTACGTGCCCTGGGGGGTTGGTGTGGTACGTGCCCTGGGGGGTTGGTGTGGTACGTGCCCTGGGAGGGTGGTTGGTGTGGAATGTGCCCTGGGGGGAGGGTAGGTGTGGTACGTGCCCTGGGAGGTGGTTGGTGTGGTACGTGCCCTGGGGGATTGGTGTGGTACGTGCCCTGGGGGATTGGTGTGGTACGTGCCCTGGGGGAGGGTAGGTGTGGAACGTGCCCTGGGGGTTAGTGTGGTACGTGCCCTGGGGGATGGTTGGTGTGGTACGTGCCCTGGGGGGTTGGTGTGGTACGTGCCCTGGGGGGTGGTTGGTGTGGTACGTGCCCTGGGGGGTTGGTGTGGTACGTGCCCTGGGGTGGTTGGTGTGGTACGTGCCCTGGGGGTGGTTGGTGTGGTACGTGCCCTGGTGTGGTTGGTGTGGTACGTGCCCTGGGGGGGTTGGTGTGGTACGTGCCCTGGGGGGTTGGTGTGTTATGTGCCGTGGAAGGGTGGTTGGTGTGGTACGTGCCCTGGGGGGTTGGTGTGGTACGTGCCCTGGGGGGTGGTTGGTGTGGTACGTGCCCTGGGGGGTTGGTGTGGTACGTGCCCTGGGGGGTTGGTGTCTTATGTGCCCTGAGGGGGTTGGTGTGGTACGTGCCCTGGGGGGTTGGTGTGTTATGTGCCGTGGAAGGGTGGTTGGTGTGGTACGTGCCCTGGGGGGTTGGTGTGGTACGTGCCCCGGGGGTGGTTGGTGTGGTACGTGCCCTAGGGGTTGGTGTGGTATGTCCTGGGAGGTTGGTGTGGTACGTGTCCTAGGGCTGGTGTGTGTGTGTGTGTGTGTGTGTGTGTGTGTGTGTGTGTGTGTGTGTGTGTCCTGAGGGCTCGTGTGAGTGGGGTGTATGGAGGTAGGGATATGGGCGACGTCCGGGAGTACGAGGTATGGATGGGGCAGGTCGTCTGAGGGAGGCAGACATGAACGATCAGGGTGACCTGCCCGGGCGGTGGACACCTGGCCACGGTATGACTGAGGCGTGTGGGAGGCAGCAGTTACAATTAGGTGTGTAGCTGACGGGTAGTGTAAGTAGCTATGTACCTGAGGGGCAGTTTTTATGCGGAATGTATGGCTGAGGGGCAGTATATGTCTGGTATATGGCTGGGGAACAGTGTAAGTGGTGAGACACAGCTACATCCTGCATGTGACACAGACATGTTTCTGACACAGCTGCACCTTGTGTGCGATACAGACATGTGTTTGACACAGCTACCCCTTGTGTATCACACGTCCGTGTGTCTGACAGAAACCACACCTTGTGCATGACGTGGACGCACCATGCGTGATCAGAGTCCACTAGAACCATGACACGTGTATGTGACTGACGCTAACCTTGGTACCCGGCAGGAAAACGTGGAACTGACGAAGGTGGTGCAGGAACTGAAGGTGAAGATCGAAGAGGTGAACTACGCCCTCAAGTCCAGCGGCAGCAGCTTGGAGGAGTACAAGAGGAAGTACGACGTTGAGGAGGCGGTAAGTCCCAGCAGGAGGGAGGGAGGAGGAGTGGGAGACGAACAGCGCAGGAGAGGGAGATAAGGGAAAGGATGATAAGGAAGAGGGAAAAGATGAAAATTGAAGATAAATCTAAAGGAAAATGGGTAAACAGCTAGGGATAAGTAGATGGAAAATATTGTAAAGAAGGAGCAGGAAGAGGAGGAGGAGAGGGAGGGAAGTATGATGGCGATGAGGTGAGGGAGGAGAGAGCAGAATACATAGTGATGAGGATGTCGGATGTGGGGGTCAAGTGGGAAGACCCAGGCAGGAAACTGTATAGGAAGAAAGAATAGGTTATAAAGAACTTCAGGCGGTCAGGAAAACTTTTATAATATACGGAAGTCTAGAAAGAGGATAATAACAGAAGAATATAAAGGGTAGATGAGGAATAAACATATAGGTAAACATAAAAGGCGACACAGGACGCCACCATGACGGGTGGTGAGCACCACCCGAGCTGAATGTGTGTACTGACTGACTGTTGTATTCCTGCAGCGCCGCCGTAAGCTGGAGAGCGACCTCACCGCTATGAACTCCGAGCTGATGCTTCTCAAGAAATCTTACGAGGACGAATGCGAACTGCGCATCGAAATCGAACGCAAGCTGAGCGGTGAGGCGGCCCTTGTCCTCCAGTACAAGAGCAAGTACGAGCAGGAGTGTCGCGCCCATCTTGAAGACGTCGAGGAAATCAAGTAAGTAAGACGAACGAACCTCACTAACCATACCTCTGCCTTCCCCCTCCTCCTCCTGCTGACTAGGTCCACTGCTGGACTACTGTCCAACCCAACCTTGGCTGACAGTATTGTTCACTAGTGACCAATGTCCGGCTTAAGCCTGGCTGACAATATTGCCCACTAGTAGTCACTGTCCAGCTTTAGCCTGGCTGACAGTATTGTCAGCTAATAGGCAATTTCCAGGCCACATCTGAGTCCGTTGTAACCCCACTGTCCTCAACGTAACATCCACTGTTAGTCCACAGTCACGGCCGTTGTGTTACCCTGTAACACCTGCTGAGCTACCAGTCTAACGTCCATTGTGTCCACAAAACAACAACAGTTGTTGTATCCCCCGTCGTGTCCGCTACATGACAGCGACACTCTACACTCTTTCTAATGCTTTGTGGATCCATAATGTTATAACTAATATGTTCCTAGCATACCGCCATTTGTGTACCTAAAGTACTGGCTGTCGTGTCTGGCGTGAGAGCCGAGGTGCGACAGCCATGTGTGCGCCTTTATGACGTGTTCTAACGTCCCTATTGTCGTTGTGTGCAGGAAGAAGATGCATATAAAGATCGTGGAACTGGAAGAGCACTGCAGCAGCCTGACTCTGAAGATCACCGCCCTCGAGAAGCAGAAGAGCCGTCTCTCGCAGGAGATCGAGATCATGATCCTGGACTTGGAGAAGGTTCGTGTTGGGCTGGAGAGTAGGGTGTGGATGGTTGGGGCTCCCAGCAGGGATGGAGGATAGGGAGCTAGGGTGATGGTTAGTGCTGATGGAGGATAGCATATAAGGCCGGGGACGGCTGAGTGCACATCAGAGATACACGTTCATGGTGAAGGTTTAAGAATCAACCTTGGGTAGGACGGGGCCAATGATGTTCGAATTCAGAATGGTTAAGACCAAAAAGGTAAGGGTGAGTAAGAGGGATGGGAGGGTATAGAGACCAGACACTGCAGGAGGGAGATAAGAGACAGGATGGCTGAGTACAGAGGGGTTGATGAACCCTGAAGGAGATGGTGGAGACCACAAGAAAACATGGAGACCACGGGGGAGGGTGGAGGCCACAGGGTGACATGGGAGCCACAAGGGAAGGTGGAGGCCATGGAAGGGAAAGAGAGAAAAACTGTAAGTGTAGATGAATGATACTGAAGTCTTCTGTATAACGTTACATGAAAACAGGTCACTGATTTCGTCAGTATTTCAGTTTTCCATCACATATTGTAAATAATCGAGACATTTATTACACTGTACCTTCCTACCGCAGGCCAACACTAACCACCGCGAATGCAAGGCCCGTCTGGAGACCGTGGACCGCGAGTACAAGAGCCTGCTTGTGAAATATGAAGAGCTGAACCTGCTGTACGAACAGACAAGCAAGGACCTCAAGATCCGCGTGGCCGAGTACAACAAAGTGGTGCACGAACTGGAACACAGCAAGGAACTGTACGAGAAACTCTCCATTGACCACAAGAAGATCTCTGGTAAGGCCAACACACCTCTCCCCATCTTGTCTATACTGGACCTGACCCAACACCCATGTTGTCTATACAGGACCTAACCCAACACCCATGTTGTCTAAACTGGACCTAACCCAGCACCCATGTTGTCTATACAGGACCTAACCCAACACCAATCTTGTCTATACAGGACCTGACCCAACATCCATGTTGTCTATACCATACACGACCCAACATCCCTCTCTCCATATTATCTATGCTGTACATGACCCAACACCCATATTATCTATACTGTGCACGACCCAACAACCCTCTCCTCATGTTGTCTATGCTGTACATGACCAACACCATTCTACCTATGTTATCTATACTGTGCATGACCCAATACCCATATTTACTAAACTGTACCTGACCCAACAACGCTCTCTCCATCTTACACTGCACATAACCTAACATGAGTGAGACCTGCCCCAAAACATTCGCTATTTACAATGTGCTGACTTGAGACAGACACTGACCCATGCAGGTGTGGCTCAGATACTTGCCCTCGCTGCACAACTTCCCTTCGTACAAACACCGGTAGAAAAGTCCCTTCACTGTGGCCCTTCAAAATGACGATCGTTCTACCATCATCAAACCTGACACCACCCACATCTCAAGCGTAAAGGTGTTTTGTACCAGAAATAAGAGAATCGAACACTCGTTTTCTTGATCACTCTAAATCCCTTCTTCCACATTACCAACACGCACCCCTAGACATCTCCAAGGACATCTGATGGCGCTTGGCATTTGTTTCTGCTTCCTTAACTTTCTATGTCTGGCTTTTTCTGCTTCCTTCTGTAGCTTCTTCACTAATTGGTCTATTACATTTGACGTGGATAGAGGGATTTCTCCATATGCCTAACCTACAGCAGCGTCCCTGAGGATTTCGAACTTTCGCCTACGTTCTTTCTCCTCTCGTCCTCATCCTTGCGCCTATCTATTCCTCCCTTCATAACCTCAATCACTCTCTTCCTCCTCCTTCATTCTAATCATGTCCTTTTCTCACACACTGAACATATTTTCCCTCTTAATTTCGGCCCTGTGAAGCATCTCGTAATGGGGAGGCAGTAACCTGGGTAAATTCAATAGTGCAAAAGCGTATTTTCTTCATACATCTCTTTCTAAATCTTGCTAATCTCCCACTGTTGAATCTCAAAACACCAGAATTCAACCCCACAATAACGTCAACAAGTTGAGGGCCACCATATCCCCCGGTCTATCCTGGGAACCCCCACATCACACGGCATCATACGCCCCCACAGTCACATGATTAATTCCAGGATTAATCAAACGTGTGGCATTTCTCCTCAACATTCTCCTCTCATTGATCACTAATGTAATCAACTTCGTCCAACCTGAGGGTCCGTTCGTGACGCGTTCTTGTCCTCCTGAGGCCACACAGATTAACTTGATTGGCTGCAGATCCCACAGCCAGCTGGAACATGGGGTCAATATCAAATTTCTCAGGTCTTAACACAACCCTTAATAGGAGAACTGGTGGCTGTCTTTTGCCCTACGTGTGGCTGAGGAGTACGGTCGTACCTCTTACTCAAGCCATATACCGCCGTGCCCAACAGTCGTACCGTCGTCCTCAAGCCATATACCGCCGTGCCCAACGGTTGTACTCAAGCAGCTGAAATGATGTTAGGCATCGACTTGAAATACTCAAGTGACTGACTGAGGGAGTTTAAAACTTCGAGAGCCTTTGACGTTTCTTTTAACCTTTCAACAAAAACGATGACACCGTTCATGTTGACAGTAGAGACCACAAGAATGTCTCTTGTTGTCTCATTCCTAGATCTTCATCCCTCGTGCCACACATTGCCAAATTATCACGGGCAATCTAGATGTGGCCTCGCTCCAGGACACCGCACGGTGACACAACTATTTTCGCCACTCGTACACCTGCAGACCCAACGTTTACCTCACTGCCTACTAGCTTCGCATCAATGGAGCAGAAGGAACGAAAAATACATACATAATCCCTCCCCATCGTTCACTTTCCCTTGCCAGGCTAGTCCGTGCCTCCTCTCTCTCTCTCTCTCTCTCTCTCTCTCTCTCTCTCTCTCTCTCTCTCTCTCTCTCTCTCTCTCTCTCTCTCTCTCTCGACCTCCCTTCCCTACCCTACCCCCTGCGTATTTCTGACCTTATAATGGAAGTACTTCCCTCACCAACAGTACCTTTTGTTCCCTGCTCATGATCAAGATGCTGTCACGTGTTCCACCGTAGCCTGACTTGTCTCAGGCAACGTTCTTATCCTCTCTATTATCCTAGACACATTAGCTTGACGGTACGACCCCTGAGCACGACTCCACGACCCTGGAGTATGCTGTCGCACAGGTCTTGCTCTGTATGGGGGTACAATCGTATTCAAAAACGGGGGTACTGTCTTGATCTCGAGAGTTCACATATCACCGTACGTTCTACTGTGAGTGATGACCTTATACTGAGAAAACTGCTCTCAACTTATGTTCTCCCTGCTACTGGTGCCTTCCCATGATAACACTGTAATCCATGTGGAACCTTACAACCGGTTCTGTGGGCAACGTAGCATTGAGATGTGTATGATATGATGTCTATATGGTTCCTACCAGCTAACACTGTACGCCTGCTTCTGTTCTTCTCCGGCAGTTGAGAACTCTGACCTGAAGGCTTCCGTGGGTGACCTGAGCCGCATCAAGCACGACCTCGAGCTGGAGATCCGCCGCCTGGAGGCCGAGAGGAACGAGCTAGCCAACGCCCTGCACGAGTCTGAAGCCGTAAGTACCTGATATATCTCTTGCTGTAGGTTGCCACACCTTCTGCAGTAAGTTGCCACACCTCCTGAAGCAGGTTTGCCACACCTCCTGCAGCAGGTTACCACACCTCCTGCAGCAGGTTTGCCACACCTCCTGCAACAGGTTTGCCACACTTCCTGCAGCAGGTTGCCACATCTCCTGCAGCAGGTTGCCACACCTCCTGCAGTAGGTTTGCCACACCTTTTGCAGCAGGTTGCCACACCTCCTGCAGCAGGTAGCAACACCTCCTGCAGTAAGTTACAATACATCAGTACAGTGTCATAACCATCCCACCTTGAGTATATTTTATATAAAGAACGAAGTAATGATAACCCCAGCAGTTGGGGAGGATAATGTCACCCAGTTTCCCCAGACACCCACCTGCACTGCAACTCACCGCCTCCTTCAGGCGCTCACACTTAGAATCAGTTTACAGTGACCCTTACGTTCCCCAACCTTCCATACGGGGCTTCTCTATCCAACACTACCTCTACCTAACACTCACCTCCCTCTCCTTACCCCCTCTCCCTTCTCTCATCATTATCTGGCAGGTGAGCGGAGGGAGGGGAAGCAAAGAGTAACGGGTGAGAGGGATGGAACTCAAGAAACACTGACTTGCTGAGGTAAATCTTCACATCATCGGTGCTAAACATTTCATGTTTTATCACCTGATTCAACCTCATGTGGTTTTCTCTACATCTTTTGCATTATTTCACAACAAAACAGTACTTTCAAGATCATCCCACACGTCCTTTCCCGCGAGGAACAGTACTGAAAGAAAACCCTTTCCTTTTACACTCAAGGATGATCAAAGTTGTCATCATATGCCAAGGTGTGGGGTATCTCCCGAGCTGGCGTCCTCCACAACGTCCGTGCTCGTCTCTACTGAACCAACAGCAACCTGGCCTCAGCCACACCTCAGTCACCAGACCCCTCTTCTCTACCCAACAGTAGTCCTACACCTTACTTATCTCGCCACGTCTCACTCGACATACTGCCTGAGCCACATCTCATTCACTACACTTACCCTACATCTCACTCATCATTTCCTTAGCCACACCTCACTCACTACACTCCCACGACCACATCCCACTACAACCCACCTTTTCACTAGTGTTGTACATTAAGCCACTACATGTTTTCACCTTAACCATACCCCCGCGATCTGGTCACACACTGACCGTACCTAACCATGCCTGAGGTAATGCATGCCTCACTCCTCCCCCCACATGCCTGAGCCTGGACATGCCTCACTGTGACCCGAGTCCGTCTCTCTCTTCCCCTACAGGCGGGCAAGGAAGCTGAGCACCGCTTCATCAGGATCAGCAACGAGTACCAGAGCTACAAGGTCGAGATTGAGAAGAAGCTGCACCTGAGGGAGGAGGAACTCGAGTCCGTCAAGTAAGTACCTCCTTCTGCTGTATTTAGTGGCGGCTCCTGCTGCCACACACACACACACACACACACACACACACACACTGTCTTACTTAACTGATGTACAAGGTGCCAGGAGAACCTACTGGCGGAGTTTCCTGGTAAGATGACCTGCCGGTATCTTAGAGTACCCGGCTTGTACCAGGGTTACCTGGAAACATGACAGCCTGGTAGAGTTTGCGGATTATATGTACGTGATGCCGTGTCTAGCTGGTGGGACACATATCGATGAGTCAGATGTACCTGGTACCATACACAACTACCTGGTATCAGGAATGACACGTACCATACGTGCCTGGAGCTCTGTGTGCCTGGTACTTGCAGTGCAAGGTACATGGAGAACCGTGTGGAAGGATGTAGCTCATACCAAGCGTACTATCTGGTACCTGGTGCCACCACGGTACCACAGGTATGGTTAACGAATACCATCGACCCACTGAGTGACCCTATACTCGTCCTGATGTTGTTACACATTTATGATATGGTCCAACATCTACCATACGACATCCGTCACACATGTGACGCCAAGCTCCAGGGTCCCAGGTGGGAGGGTGGTGCGGGCGTACAACATCCCAAGAAGGGTCCCAGGTGGGAGGGTGGTGCGGGCGTACAACATCCCCGGAAGGGTCCCAGGTGGGAGGGTGGTGCGGGCGTACAACATCCCCGGAAGGGTCCCAGGTGGGAGGGTGGTGCAGGCGTACAACATCCCCGGAAGGGTCCCAGGTGGAAGGATGGTGTGGGCGTACAACATCCCCGGAAGGGTCCCAGGTGGGAGGGTGGTGTGGGCGTACAACATCCCCGGAAGGGTCCCAGGTGGGAGGGTGGTGTGGGCGTACAACATCCCCGGAAGGGTCCCAGGTGGGAGGGTGGTGTGGGCGTACAACATCCCCGGAAGGGTCCCAGGTGGGAGGGTGGTGTGGGCGTACAACATCCCCGGAAGGGTCCCAGGTGGGAGGGTGGTGCAGGCGTACAACATCCCCGGAAGGGTCCCAGGTGGGAGGGTGGTGTGGGAGTACAACATCCCCGGAAGGGTCCCAGGTGGGAGGGTGGTGTGGGGGTACAACATCCCCGGAAGGGTCCCAGGTGGGAGGGTGGTGTGGGCGTACAACATCCCCGGAAGGGTCCCAGGTGAGAGGGTGGTGTGGGCGTACAACATCCCCGGAAGGGTCCCAGGTGGGAGGGTGGTGTGGGCGTACAACATCCCCGGAAGGGTCCCAGGTGGGAGGGTGGTGTGGGCGTACAACATCCCCGGAAGGGTCCCAGGTGGGAGGGTGGTGTGGGCGTACAACATCCCCGGAAGGGTCCCAGGTGGGAGGGTGGTGTGGGCGTACAACATCCCCGGAAGGGTCCCAGGTGGGAGGGTGGTGTGGGCGTACAACATCCCCGGAAGGGTCCCAGGTGGGAGGGTGGTGTGGGCGTACAACATCCCCGGAAGGGTCCCAGGTGGGAGGGTGGTGCGGGCGTACAACATCCCCAGAAGGGTCCCAGGTGGGAGGGTGGTGCAGGCGTACAACATCCCCGGAAGGGTCCCAGGTGGGAGGGTGGTGCAGGCGTACAACATCCCCGGGAGCCACACACGTTATCAACACGTGTGTCCACTGCCTCGCCCCTACCTCTGCCATCAACAATGCGTGTACAGCGTGCAGCAGTGTCGCTTGGGGCACACATGTACTACCAACATCTGCAATACGTTATGACTGATTTGGCTGCCATATATCATACATCATGTATGACACTGATGTGTCACACGTCATAAATGAGGTGTGTTGTCATACGTCCTGTATGACAAATGCATGTCATGCGTCATGTTTTACACATGAGTGTCATGTATCACATGGACTCCAGGGGCCTCATGCCACCACCCACTCACACCAGATCAATATAACCCAGTACCTCACACACTGATTTTTTTCCCCTTCGTCTCATTTCAATATTTTCGCATCATTCGTATCCAGATCCTCCGTATGTCACACAGTCTCAGCCACAGTGGGTGAGCTGTGGTAGTGCCATACCTACGGCTCTCAAGGCGTACTGCGGGTCACCGTGCGAGGGGGGTGTGCATACCTCAGCACGGCCTGACCTAGCCTGACACTCACCCTATATGGCCGCTGTTATAATTAGCGCCGAGATGATAAATCTGTCCCGCTGGGTCGGGGGGGTTTCGGTCGCTGGCCAGAACGGATGGTGTGACGTCAGCCAAACAGGACACCGACCCAGGCTAGGCACCGCCTCTGTCTTGCCCATGCCATGTGCAGGAGGAAATAACATGAGTGAACTATCCACCTAACTCACGTCTCTCTCCTCCCAGCTGCCTCTCCTACCTGGCCAGCCATCACGCTGGGTCAGACGACACTGTACGGTCGCATTCCTCACACTGGCGACGCTACGCTGTTCCTATAGTGGCCGCCTCAGTGCTGGCACCTTACGGGGGTTTACGGAATGACGGGTCACGGGAAGGATGGTGAGAGAGAGAGAGAGAGAGAGAGAGAGAGAGAGAGAGAGAGAGAGAGAGAGAGAGAGAGAGAGAGAGAGAGAGAGAGAGAGAGAGAGAGAGCGAACCTAAGACAGAACCCTGTAGCACGCCACTGGTTACACCCAACCCTTTCAGAAGACTTCCTCATACGTGTGTCCTTTGTTCCCTTCCCTGGGATAATCTGCGAACCCACAACAGTAGTGCCCTTCTTCCGCAAGCTTGAAAATCCAGCTTCTTGTTTACGGACAGCGTCAAATGCTTTCTGGAAATCTAAGAACACCAGATTTAGCCAGCCATTCTCTTTGTCCCACAGCACCTCTTACTACGTCAAAAACATCTGAAATAATTGTTATTCATGACCTTTCTCTCTGACCTCATGTTGCCTCTCTCTCTTACGCAGCTTCTCGACTTGCAAGTACCATCTGTGTCCTTTCTGATTATCTTTTCCAGTGTATAATAGACCACGCTCATCAAAGGCTGTGATTCAATGTATTCTTCCCTATTCCCTGTCTTGAAAATGGGCATGAACTTCCTCTTTGCTTTCTGAGATCGGTGGTAAAACCATATATCTCTCTTATCTTACCTTATCTTTCTACTCAGTGGCCGTGGTACCACGTACTAAACCCCTCATTACAGACTGCACAGAGCCCTCGGCTACAGTCATTCTGGCTGTGCAACCCAGTCTCTTAAGCTATGTTTCTGAAGCCATTCATTAGCTCTACATGTTTGCCATAACCGTATCTCCTCTGTACGTCTGCAAATCCTCACTAATGAGGCACTCAGATTCAGACACTACATTGATCACTGTTTCTGGGAGAGGTGCTACATCTGATCTCATCTACATCCATGATGTCGTGTGTAAAGATTGGATCTAATGCTATAAACACGGTGCATCATCCACCCCACTTCCGGGGTGACACAGACCTCTTGCCGGACCTCAGTACTGTGGATGTACTAGCTGTACCTTAGGCAGATCTTCATGTACTGACCAGCGTACACACACACACACACACACACACACACACACACACACACACACACACACACACACACACACACACACACAATGGAGCTCACCTTGTGCTGTCATAACGCAGAATGTGTACACTGTACAAGGGTGGGGGGAAGGGAATGAGGGAGGGAAGGAGTGTGTGTGTGTGTGTGTGTGTGGGGGGGGGGGGGTTGAAATTAATTGGACACTGGGTGAGGGGTAAGGAGGAGGACTGGACGGGGTTGGGGTGCACACAGCCGGACACAGGCCAACAATCTCTCGAAAACTTCTCAGCTATAAATACAACCTTGGGCGTCATACCACATAACTCGGCCCTCCCACGCTACATCCTCCCACAGGACGTATCCCACACATGTACTTCCCCACCCTCCCACATTACACCCTCCCAGGGTATGTGTCCTACGCATGTATCTCAATTCTCCCACGGTATGTGTCCCATGCTGTCTCCTACACACATCCTTCATTGATCTCTTAACTTATTCTCTCACTGTATCTCGAACTGTCTCCTACTGACCGCACGTGTATCTCCTACACCCTCCTGCTGTGCCCGCCTCACAGTGCTCCACAGTCCCTAGCGTGTCGTCTGCCACACAAACATCCCCGGCAGCGTCCCACACCAACAACCTCGCAGACACACCACCACAGTATACCCTCCCTCCAACACCGCCGGTGCCGCGCCCTCCCCCACATGATCCTCTGCAAGAGCCTCAAGTCTTGTATGTCGTCCACTGAGACGACAAAATGCTCAGAAGGAACCTTTTGTATCCGCGAGTCTTATCAACCTCCAGTAATGACACGCTGGATATTCTATAGATCAATAATGCCTCGTGTGGCAAAGCATAACTGGTCCAGACGGTGGGGCCAAGCACTTCACAACCATCTACAACATGACCATTCCATATAACAGATCCACTGTTAACGACAGTCTCCCAGGAAGGCCCTCCACCGTCTCTCTGCTGTACGTTCTCTCATCTCTTGACACCGTAATTAACGACCCACGAGCCATGCAGACGATTCCTTGTCTTAATCTACAAATTACAATGACCTTCGACGGTGGCACAGGGAAATTACTCGTCCGGACCAGAGAGTAAATTGATGAGGTGGTCTAGTGACGGTTGGGGGGCCTGGGGAAGTGCCACCCCAGACCCTCCACTCAGTACCCCACCACCACCACACCTGCCCCTCCACCACCCAGCAACACTGACGTACCATCAACACCAACACCACACTGAAACACACCAGGTCTTCTCGGCCGGACACACCCTTATGTTCGCTGTCTTGCAAAACCTCTGGAGTATCGCTGGATTTGTTTATTTTGTAGCGAGGCAGTTGGCACCCCGAGTGGTAGCTGTGTGTGTGTGTGTGTGTGTGTGTGTGTGTGTGTGTGTGTGTGTGTGTGTGTGTGTGTAGGTGCGGACGGGTTTACAGATATGAGGACAGGTCTGCAGGTGTGTGGGCGGGTGTAGAGACGTGTGGCTTAATGGACAAAGGTTAGGCAAGGTGTACATATATCCAGACGGAAATACAGGAGTGTCGGGCGATTGTACAGGTGCACAAGCTGGTATAAGGGACTGTGAGCGGGTGTGCAGGCGTGCGGGCGGATATGCAGGTGTGCGAGGAACCAACAGGTGCAGGTCGACCCTCAAGTTTCATTAACATTTCACGACGGGACCCAGGCATGAGTGCGCCGAACGTGACCCTACGCTGTACTCCCTCGCGTGCACGCCTCGAGCTTCTGCACGCACGCGCGTGTCACCGTCTCATGCTCTACACGTCCTCCCCCCCATTTTCCTTCCATCCTACGACTGCTCCTTTAATCCTCCCGTCGCTCGCCACCGTGCTGTGGAGGGTGTACGCAGAGCGAACCCCTCCCTGACAGAGGGAGAAAGCACTGTGCATGTTTATAGAATATGTACTCCCCCTAGTACACCCAACATGTACTCCACCTAGTGCACGCACCATGTACTCCACCTGGTACACCCAACATGTACTCCAACTAGTGCACGCACCATGTACTCCACCTGATACACCCAACATGTACTCCACCTAGTGCACGCACCATGTACTCCACTTGGTACACCCATGTACTCCACCGGTGCACACATGTACTCCACCTGGTGCGCACAACATGTACCTCTCCTGGTACACCCAACCTGTACCGCACCTTGTACGCAACATGCACCGTCACTAGTACACATAACACCCACACTAACTAGTGCATGCAAAATGCGCCTTGCCCAGCGTCCACAACGGTACCGCATATTCGCGTACCGTACACTCTGCACAGCGTACACTCTGCACAGCGTACACTCTGCACAGCGTACACTCTGCACAGCGTACACTCTACACAGCATACACTCTGCACAGCGTACACTCTGAACAGCGTACACTCTGTACAACAGTACACTCCGTGTAGCGAACTCTCTGCGCAGCGCACTCTCCGTGCAGCGTCCACAGTTCACCTCGTAACAGGATATTGGCGCCTTTCCTGCCCCAGCAGTACCGCTCGTGTCATAATGTTTCACGTGAACCCGAGATTTGGCGCGCAGCTCCAGCTGGGATTAATGATGCCCTTGACTCCTTCCCTGCCTGGCCCACGGCACGTAGCCTCATAATATCCAGCTCCGGATAGTGACGGAAACGCCCGCTGTATTCTACAGGAAAAATTCCTCCTCATTTGAGACGTGAAGATTGTGTGTGTGTGTGTGTGTGTGTGTGTGTGTGTGTGTGTTGTGTGTGTGTGTGTGTGGTGCAGCCCCAGCCTCCGTCAGGAAGACGACCCACGTAACACAACACCAGGGTCTCTATTGCAACTCCTCCTCCTCCTCCTCCTCCCCCCTCGCTATAGGCTGCCAAGGTTTACAGCCTCGCTCTCCCTCCCCCAGAGAGGTCCTTTCCCCTCCCCCCCTGGCACCACCACCACCACCACATTCACCACAGATACAAATCTAGTAACATGAAATACTCGTTATGATCTTTGTGTAACGGGTGTCACCCACACGCTTGGCTCTGTGACACACGGGTCACACTGCCAACATGGATCTAAGTGACATACTCGGGTCATACTACAGTAGGAGAGGCTGGCTGACGTGAGGGAAAGGGTGGTAGGAGGGACGGGAGGAACGGTGGGTCAGGAACAGGAAGGGACAGGGGAAACAACGGGCCAGGAACAGGACGGGACAGGGGAAACAACGGGCCAGGAACAGGAAGGGACAGGGGAAACAACGGGCCAGGAACAGGACGGGACAGGGGAAACAACGGGCCAGGAACAGGAAGGGACAAGGGAAACAACGGGTCAGGAAGGGACAGGGGAAACAACGGGCCAGGAACAGGAAGGGACAAGGGAAACAACGGGTCAGGAACAGGAAGGGACAGGGGAAACAACGGGTCAGGAACAGGAAGGGACAGGGGAAACAACGGGTCAGGAACAGGAAGGGACAGGGGAAACAACGGGTCAGGAACAGGAAGGGACAGGGGAAACAACGGGTCAGGAAGGGACAGGGGAAACAACGGGTCAGGAACAGGAAGGGACAGGGGAAACAACGGGTCAGGAACAGGAAGGGACAGGGGAAACAACGGGTCAGGAACAGGAAGAAAATCACAAGGACAAACAGATAGAGGAGGACCTCCGGAAGTCATGATGGTGTGAGTGCGTGCAACACGTGTTCCACGCACTTTACTCCATCTCTATACACGTGTTTCAGACACACTCTTTCACACCAACACACACACACACACACACACACACACACCAACACACACACACACACACACACAAGAATATCAGAATATCAGGTCACTAATGACATTAGGATGGGGGTCGGGTGGTCGAGGGGGAGCTGGGGAGAGAGTGGCGGTGATGCTGGGGTGTAAGTAGCCAGTGGAGGGAGGTGTGGGGGGGTAGGGAGGGGGGTCGTCATCTTGGCACACACACCTGTATTAAGTTACAGCCCCGAGCAACTGTGTGGGAGGGAGGGGTGTGTGTCCGTGTGTGTGGAGGAGGGACTCTGGTCCCGGCCACACACCACTGACTTACATGGTCAACTGCTGACGTCGGTCCGCACACATGAGACGCACACACCAACTTCCGGAGGAGGACAAGTGAATCAAGGGAGAACGAACATGAAAAAATAAATAACAAAAAATAAAATGATGAATAAGGAGAAAAGGGAAATTAAAGCATAAACGAATTGGTTGGTGAGAGGGTTTGCACTCAGGAAGTGAGAAGACAGAAGACACCATCGTTATGCTAAAACCTGATATCTATCCATACATCTCGTTTCTAAACCTCAATCGTTTCCTGATATTAGATCTCAAAACACTTCTGTTCAACCCTGCTGTAACATGAACCCTTTAGGCATAGCCATACGCTCTTCATTCTATCCTGTAAACCTCATGTATGGGATATCTCAAAGTCTCCTCGCTACAAACTGGAAGTGTTGTATGGGTGCTATGAATATTTTCTTATGACCAGACATCCCATATCTACCAGGGCCTAAAGTCGCCCCCATGTGGGGTACCGCTCCTTTACCAGGGGCGACTCCTCTTCCAAAAGCCTTCAACCCAATTAACTCCCCTACTGTCACCTGGTCTCCACACGTTCCTATTTTTTTCCATCCGCCATAATGTTGCTTCTCTCTCTCTCTCTCTCTCTCTCTCTCTCTCTCTCTCTCTCTCTCTCTCTCTCTCTCTCTCTCTCTCTCTCTGTTCACACATTATATTTTCACCAGCGTCCTCCGTAAGCTGTCCCTGTTGTCTCAACTCCTTTGATCTAGATCCTCCTCGGTACGTTTCTGGCTGCTGCTTCCCTTAGTATTTTGTCTGGTGGCCATTCATACGAGGATTAACCGTTAGGTTGACTCCTTTCCTCAAACCGAAAATGACAAAGAGTATGGGCAAGAAAAGATAAGAAATAGGTAAGAATAAACGGTACAAAGGCTGGATGAAGGGGCGCAAAAGGAAATGAGGAAAAAGATTTAATGAAACTAATGGGCAAAAAATAAGGATGTGGGTAAAGGAAAATGGAATAGAAAATGGACAAAAAATAATGAAAATGGGAGGAAAAGACAACAAAACGGGGTGACAAAAACGAATAACAAAATCCTTGGTGAACAGGGGACAGACAGAAGCAAGGAATCATTGTGTGAGTAATGAGGATAATATGTGACTGAAGAGGAAGGTGAATGTGATGAAGGAGTGTGAGGATCAAGATGAAGATTGAGAAGAAAAAATAAAGAGGTTAATCAGACCTGACTCGAAGGGCAGGGAGTTTATAAGCAGGGAAACTTCACCGTTCGAGGTATCTCATACGGTCAATCCTCGTGTAGTTGGATTCCACAAAGAAACTAGGGGAAGCTGGTGCCAGACGCGTGTCATGGGTCCGAGCCTTTGGCGTCAGGGACAGCTTACGTGAGCAGTGGACAAAATACAATAATACCTGCAGGAGATGGAGACGGCAGCAACAGCATGGCGAAATGAGAGAGATTGTGGGAGAGATGGTTGAAATTAGTATATTATCATAATATTCATTATCATTATCATTATTATCATTATCATTATCATCCCACGACCATTTTCATCACGCGGTCTTGATTCAACTCCAGCTGGTCCGTTGACCGAACCACAGCAGGGTAGTCATGTTTTCCTTTGCTACTGTTCGAACCCCGGATGTGTGAGTCGTCTGCAAATCACGCTATATGTTGTTGCATGATGGTGTGTGTGTGTGTGTGTGTGTGTGTGTGTGTGTGTGTGTGTGTGTGTGTGTAATACTTGTAAGAAAATGGCGATAACAAGAAGAGAGATACATTCACAGAGGAGCTTCAAAAGATGTTCTGAGCTTACAAAGAACATTGAGGAAGACCAATAATATACATAATGATATACCTGTTTACCAAATGGCGTCCTAGCTTCGTCTCTTCGTTGTATATCCACTGACTGTTATATTTCTCTCATGTGTCTCCCCTGATGATGTGACTATTACACGAAAGTGCACTTGGGAACTTATCGTGTCCATTTCCCCGTGGACTCATAGGAATAATAATATACATAATATCCACAAATAATTAATGACATTTACGTCACAGTGATCAGGCTGACACTTCCACCTCGTATAGATTTCTTACAGTGCCGTTATCAGGTTTATACAGTGGCATTATAAGGTTTATACAGTGGCATTATCATTATACAAACCCAGCCAGGACCCCTTGAATTAGGCTCCAGCAGCTTCGAGGCTGCACCCCACGAAGGGAAAATGATGGATTCCCTTGAAGTGAGAAGTTGTAGGAAGAGAAAGTAGTCTCGTCCCTCCATTGGCGGATATAAACTGGATCATATATAATTACAAGGCATGACACTGGTGCGTCAGGATGGACGAGGAGGAGTGGTACACGGGTCTCTGCACTACCATGGTTCTGGCAGGCAATAGCCAGCAAGGACATCTAAATATACACCTTGGGGAATACCACTGTGGCTTTCCTCAACCAGGAATTCCCGAAGTCGTGATAAATTTATTGCAAATATTTCCTGGGTTCTCTCTCGGTTGCCGCTATTTTCTTATTGTGTCTCCTGGTATTACTGAAGAAAACGACTGAGTATTTTCGAATACTTAGAATATATATATATATATATATATATATATATATATATATATATATATATATATATATATATATATATATATATATATATATATAAAATAGAAGAGAGAGTAAGGATTTGATCTTCCGCCTCATTGTGTGGTAACTAGGAATTCTCAGGACTAACTAGGCTTTGGCTACGATGTCCACCATAGAGAAACGGTTATTGACTTACAAGAATAAAATATCCTTCGTCTTTTTATACGTAAGCAAAGAGACCTTCAACCGCCATTTCCTATATATATCGCGTATGATGGAGTTGACAGAGATGCTTTGTGGAAGATGCACAAAATTATGGTGTAAGAGGAAAGCTGCAAAATGCACTGAGGAGTTTTCATCTAGACAGTAAGACGTGCATGCAAGTAAGAGGAGAAGAAAGTGAGTGGTTCCAGGTGAAGGTAGGTGTGCTGAAATGAAGTGTGATTTTCACCACGACTGAAAAGGAAATGGGTCTAGGGTGTGTTGAGGATGGGGGCGCCTGGGAAGTAAGTTGGTTGCTGTTTGCAAGTGAAATGCCGCTTGTGGCAGACTCGAGTGAGAAACTGTAGAAGCTGGTGTCTGAGGTTGGGAGAGTGTGTGAAAGAAGCAATCTGAACATTACTGAGAATATGAGTAAGGTAATGAGTTCTACAAGAGGGAAGGAGAGACATTTTGGTTTCTGTGTGAGTTTAATTGTAGAACCCTGGAAGGAAGTAAGGTGTTTTGGATATCTGCGAGTGGACATAGTAGCGGATGAAACTGTGAGAGCCGAAGTGAATCGGAGGGTAGGTTTAAGTGGGCTAAGGTCCTGTGCGGGTTGAGGAGTTTGTAGAGAGGTCACTGTCTGTAAGGGCAAAGATGGTATAATGGTCCCGACGGTGCTGATTGGATGCGAGGCGAGGGCAAATGTGGGGAAGACGTGGGTACGTTGAAAATGGAATGCCCAATGAGAATTTCTTGGTGTGTGGAGGATTGATGGAGTAAGGAATGACATTATGAGAGAGATTGTGGTAGTAAGTGTTACATGTTTCAGGTACTTGAGTCGGGTGTACTGAAATGGTATGGACATATGAAAAGGATGAGTGAGGAGAGACTGATAGAAAGGATTATATATATATATATATATATTCAATAAATCTGAGTTGAAGTTTTTCACATCTCAATACGTAAAGTTTGAGATCTTTTTTGTCCAGCAAATCAGCAATAATAGGTCTAAGACCTTATCTCTTACTTCCCGATGAGATAGCATATATATATATATACATATATATATATATATATATATATATATATATATATATATATATATATATATATATATATATATATGCGAGGGCTGATAACGTTACCTCCCCTCAGCGTAAGGGAAACCGTCCCCAACACTCCCCCTTCATACCTGCGCTGAAGTTTCCTTTGCTTTCACGTCTCAGAATCACTTGTTCATGGTAACTTGACGTCAGAGCCACACATATATATAGTGTGTCCAACCCTTTGTGAGTTTTCTAACATACCGACTTTCCCAGACTTATCACTTCCAATAACCACCTGACATTTATAGTATAATATTAATTGTTGTAGACGATATTGACACGTCATATAGCATGACAGGGGCAGGGGACAGACGACAAGATCCGTCATATTAACGATATATGTCATACCAGAGTGGTAGGGCCCGCTGTAGCTCAGCACTCTGGGTAACCGTGGAATGGTAAACAAACACGTCAGGTCAACGATATACTGTTGTCCACGACCGTCTTAACTCATACATCATCCAGTTGCTATCAGCCTCTGTATCTGTGACGTAATACCTCCGTCGTTTTACTGGAAGAAAAACGCCACATTTCGTTATTCATATGTGCAACTGTCCTCATCACCTCACCTTCCTGATCATGATGAGGCAACCACTGGGGGACAGAGGGCCTGGCCTTTGACCTGACTTTGAAGCCAGAGCAGTAGGGGCCAGTCCATCATGCCCAAGGGTCAAGCCACCGTCACAACGGTCAGGGGTTGTACCGTCGCCGTGCTCGGGGGGGGTTACATGTTCGACGTTCGTCCATGAGATGAACAGCAAGAACAAAGTTGTGGGGATGTAGCACGACCCGGGGCAGGGTAGATGGCTAGCAGAGGACGGACAGCGAGTGGGGTACACAATCTGGACACGGGCTCTTGGCAAGGGGACTTACTGCCCTGACAAACAGTCCATCACCATTATATCTCGACGGTTTTGCTACAGAGTTGTAGAATTTGCGTTATGGCTACGTAAGTTACCGTAATGACGGCCCCTGCATGTGCAACCTAAGAGGAGCCTTATTTCAGTACACTCTGTGGGTGTGTGGCGGATGCCCATTGGTTAAGCCCACCCTCCCCTTCTGCCCTACAATACGCCGGAGGAGAAGAGAAGGTCCGTGATTGGTTGACGGGGCGACACTTGCCCCCCCTACACCCCCTCCCCCCAACCATGTGGGGTCTGGCACCTGAGATGACTGCGGTGGAGGCAGGAAAGGCATGACACTGCCATGCCAAAACCTCTTCCACCCACTCACTAGTAGTGACCACACTGGCCGGTGATCATATGCTACCAGGCTACCCTACTGTCCACAGGGTGGCGGTGGGTGGTGCTGACCGCTAGCAACCCCGGCCTCCACCAACCCTCACTCCTCCTCCTCAAGAACGTATTGCTCCTTCTCGAGCCACAGACAGGAGGCCTCGCCTCGCGTGACAGGACACAAGAGTGTCCGACATTGTGCTGGTTGCCGTACGACAGGCGAAGATGGGAGACGTGACGGACGACGCGGAGACCACGCCCGCCGCGGAGGCGGCCCTGGAAAATGGCGGTGCACCCGAGGAGCCACCGGAGGATTTATTCCAGCAGGAGGAGAAAGAACGGAAGGTCAGGAAAAAGCACCCACGATCCTTGTGGAAAAAACCGGCCACCTATGTTTACAGTGACAATTTTGGCTTCGGTGTGAACAGTTACCAGCCTATGATAGATTATCTGGACGCCAAAGACGACGGAGAACTGACGAACAAGAGCGACGTCCACCTTCCCCTGCTGGAGGAACGCTGCATGACACGCTACCATTCCAGTAAACCTTTCAAATGGTACGAAAACTGTGACATCGACAGATACATCGACAAGGGAGAAAAGATCCGCACGCAGATCAGACAGAACGACGCTATTGGCCTGAGCAACGTCCTGAGACGTACACACACCAACTGGTCAATGACAAGGAAGTGGGTTCAGCTCGTTAAGAATTCGTCTGTGTTGGACTACCGCAAATTGCACAAGAAGGCGTCCGAGTTTGAGGATGCAAGGTACCGGCCACGACTACCGACACCCATCAAGGTCTTGGATTACCGTGAACTCACGCCAAAACCCCGTTACCTCGACGACCTGTCGTCCGAGTTCGCCAGTGTGGTGAGAGCACTCGCCCAGAGCAGGGAGGAACACGAGCGGAGTATGGCCGAGCGACGGGAGAAGCTCCGCGAGTTGGACAACAAGTTTGAGGGCGCCGTTGATCACGTGTACCAACAGATGCAGCGACTAGATGAACGCGCCGAAAGGGCCGCCTCTGCCTCTCGAGAACCTCGGGAAATCGTGGTCAGTGACAGAGACCTGTTGCTTCGGAACAGGACACGCCGTCAGGAGGAGATGAAAAACATGATGGACCATGTAAACGACCTCACAGAAATAGACAGTGCCAGGAATACTCTGCGCGCCAGCCTACGCGCTCTGGACGACGAGGTGCTCGGTCTGAGCGGCCGCGTAGACGACATGTGGCACCTGCAGGCAGCGGAGCGCGCGCGGAGGATCGATCCCACCGTCGATCTCGACATGCTGAGGGCGGAAATTGCCGCTCGCAGAAGTCGTTCTCGAGCTCCCTCTTTCCTCCCGGAGGATGAGGACGACGAGGCCGTTGACGTGATGAGATTCAGGAGGCCCCAGGAGGTGATACTCCTGCCCAGTCGCAGTAGGGTGACACCCAGGCCCAGGGAACCTCTCATGCGCGAGGAAATTGTTTCTGATGTGGTGGCTCGTGTGCTGTACAGGGCCGGGGAACTTGGTCCCGCCGTCGGCGAGCAGCGGAGGATCAACAGGCGTGCTCGCTTCGTGAATGTGTTCAAGCCACGTCCCGACACGGCGGACGACGAGCTATTTGCCCCTCCAACACGCACAGAGGTCAACATCGACCACATGGCCAAGACCCTGGCCTCGAGACGCGCGTGTCAGCGCCGCTACGAGATCGACGATGAAGTGGATTTGCCTATATCGAACATCAACACCAACGCCTTCGAGGACTACCGCCACCTGAGGGCCAGGAGGCCCATTGAGGAGCACCCGTCCATCAGCAACCGCGTCAGGCACGCCCAGCACCGTGCCAGGGCCAGGAATACCCTCCTCGGCCACTAAGGAACCCCTCCACTGTACACCTCAGACGACCAACACCAGACCCTGCCGCCCGCCAGCACCGCCAGTCCTTCCTTCCTGCTCAGTGGGAAAAAAAAAAAAGAAAAAACTATTCAGGTTCCTCTCCTGTATCATAGCAGCAGGAACCCTCCTCGTCACCAGCGAGTCTCGCCGAACGTTTCACCAAAGCCTCCGTTGTTCTGTGCAAGACTCTCACGCTCCTCAGATGGTGTATGGTCTTCTTAACATACATCATGGCGACAAGAGGACGCCGGTGAAGCACAGGATGCATCCCTGGCCTGGGGAGGTTCCGTGACGAGGAGACGAGTGATCCATCATAAGTGTGAAACACGTCGTTCATTGACGATGGAAAGACTGTGCTCTGTGTTGCCTCAACGAACTCAGTGTCACCCTCATACGATTCATCGACCAAGTTTACGAAGACTACGCATAAACTGCACGACACTATTGTTAAGGATGATTTCCTTGAGTCCGACAACACCATTATGGTACATATTTTTGATGTGTGTGGACTGCTATTTCTGTACCTTAAACGCTGTTCAAATTGCATTATGCAGCAGATGATTATTTCTTTCATTTCCTCATGTATAACTATTGTTCACATGTTACGACTTATAAATAAACGAGGATAAAGCCAGTGTGTATGTGTGTGTGTGAGTGTGTGTGTGTGTCTGTGTGACTCAGACGGACCAGTGGTGCTGGGGGCGAGGGGTAAAGATAGACGGTGAGAGGTGCGCTCCTGCTGCCCTCCTTTCGCCTACCACCACCGCTTCCCGCCTCCCCCGCCTCCCACCTCTCTCCCTCAATGTCCTTTGCTCTGGAGAATGTTTCATCTGTTCATGATACAAGTCCTTGCTGCCGACAGGGAGGTTTGACACTAGAACACCCGGCCACTGCGCCTTAAAAGACAGAAGATAAAAATGTATATCATCGACGTTCACTTAGGCAATGTTTTTCAAAGTAAACAACACATTCCTGGCAAGGCTAAGTGAACTCTTTGGTTGCCAACAGTGTCAGCAAATGTAGCCTTGCCAGTATTTGGTACACATGAATACCATACTCAAATCATCTGCACAAGAGGTGTGTATACATACCAGAACGCAGGCAACTACACAATATACATACACATACGCACGCACGCACACACACATTATATCTATCAATCTATCAATCTATCTATCTATCTATCTATCTATCTATCTATCTATCTATATATATATATATATATATATATATATATATATATATATATATATATATATATATATATATATATATATATATACATATATATATATATATATATACAGCTTAAACAACCATGGTGACATCACACACCCCTGGTGCAGACTAGCCTTCACCTAAAACCAATCTTTCTTCTCTCTACCTACTCGCACACATACCTTCCACTCTTGAGAAAAACTTCCCTCTGCTTCATGTAGCTTTCCTCCCAGATAACATATTCGTAAAACCTTCTACAACGCATGAATATCAACCCTGTCATATGCCTTCTACACATCCATTACACACACACACACACACACACACACACAAACCAGATGATTATAAACACACCTCACAAGTTTCATCTGGTGTCGGAGTCGGCGTTACATGAGCAATCTAATGGTTACTGCTGACGCTAGCAATGGGCGGGTGTTTGTGATATGAAGGAGGAAGCCAGCCAGGCCACCTGTTGCATGAGGTGGGAGGCACAGTATGTGCTGGCGGGAGGAGGATTCCCACAATACCAGGGACCACAAGACCATATTCCCTCCTTCCCTGGTGTAAGAGCTGAGAGTCGTCTCTCACATAATGAAGCGATGACAAAGAATATTCGTCACTGGGTAACGTATATATACGGCCTCTATACAACATGTCGCCTTGACGTAACTTACCACTTCTACTGTTACTTGTGATATCGTGACACCTGCAGCCTTTCTAATGAGAGCTACACGTCCGAAGGTGGAGCCTGTAGCACGGCCGGGCTGGTAATGGAACATATCAGAGATTCATCGACCCCAAGCTGGAGGCCAGCCAGAGGGTACCACGACCCACACATACTGGAAACATTCTGGAACTTTGGTCTCCTTCTTAAACGTAAATTTCAAGAACATTGACAAACTAATGAATTCACATATTCATCGGCATCGCAGCCAGTCATCAACAAATATATACACCCAGCTTATAGTACGTATAGTAAGTATAATAACAGTATAATGAAATACATTCATTCATTCAGGTACATCTTAAAATAGAGCAGAGGATGAAATGTTTTGCTACATCAGGGGGAGGGGATTGTGTCTTCACTCGCTCTTGAAGGATATACTGCTGGGGAGCAAGAGTGGCCCTGGAGGCTGAGATAGGGACGTGATGGACTAAGTGTTCACACTGGGTAGTGTAACAAGACCAGGGTAGGGCACCACGGCCGGAGGGACGCCGGGGGGGTTCCACATCCCAACATCCCGCAAAAGATACAACTTCGGGGACATAGCCTCTCAGAGCGCCGCCCTCTGCACTACCTGCGGGGAGCGCTACGTGTCCATCCCATTCCCCGCCAAGCCACCGCGTCAGTCACTCGTCAAAAGTTCAAGAGCTGGTGAAGTGCAGGGGAACATACCGTCTGCAACACACGCTCGGGTTGGGTGCGGCCAGCGGGGCGGCGATGGCAACTGTCCGGACAGCTACTATTTTTACCCCTGGGTGTGGTAGTCTTGCCAGGCTGGCCAAAGGTATCTAGCGGGGCCACTCTCCCTTCTGCAAGAACCTCCTCAGAGCCTCCATGTTTACAGAGAAAACAATTTTTCGATGTCTGAGTCTTTATCTGTATGGCTTGCTGTTGAGTTAGGGAAGTAGGCTTCGTTGCTCTGTTTTGGGTTCGGTTTAGTTTTTTCTTCATCCATGATCAAGTCTGGTGACTAGAAGTAAAAACCGTCTCCCGAGTAAAGCAGGTCTTGTGAGGAAGGCAGGTTTTTATGGGAGGAAGGTCTGCCAGGGCGACTGACAGTAAGGGAGCGGAAAGTGTGGGAGGCAGGAATTAAGAAAGGCGGGTCTGTTGTGGCGACAGGGAAGAAAGGCCGGGAGCAGTGGCGGTTCTGGCACCACACCAAGACAACAACAATGCTACATCAGCCCACCGTGCCAGTCACAACCAGAACAACAACTCTTGGTGAATGTTTGGACGCCATCAGTCCTCCTGGTGCCCACCTCACCATCCCCCGTGACACAGTATTCATATCATCTCTGTCACAACAACAAAAAGACAATAAACAAAATCACATAACGACATTTTACATACGAACATTTTTCTGCAAATTTAGGTGATACTTATATGAATCTTTACGTTACAGAATAGTAAAACAGACATTGCCTCAGTAAGTCACATGCTCGTCAGAGATTAATACAATCAATCACAGGTAATGAAGAACATGACAGGGATGTGTGAGGTCGAGTTCTTCCATGCACGACTCCCCTGTCATGAATGTTGTGGACCTGTGCATATTGTGATATCCTTGAGAACAACATATGATGTGAGGAAGGTTGGTCGAGTGAAAAATGGTAGAGTAAGAATGAGGTGTAGTAGTTTTTGAGAAGACTGTAAGTGTGCTGAAATGCTTTGGACATATGAGGAGGATGCAAGAACTGGCTGACTCAGAGAGTATGATGAGTGTCGATCGTGGAGGGAACAACGAAAGTGAGTGCCGAAATGGAGATGGAAAGAAAGATGCTTTTGAGTGATCGGGGCTTAAGCATGCAGGAAGGTGTGAGGCGTGTAAGGGATAAAGAGAAGTGGAGTCATGTGGTTTAGAAGGGGCGACGTATTGTCAGCGAGTTGAAAAAGGGCATCTGAGTTGGTCATAGAAACCACAAAAAAAAGGTCTGTGGAGCCTGGTTGTGGATAGAGGGCTAAGGTTTCGGCGCATTATCCATGACTGCTAGAGAATAGACGTGAGCGAATGAGCCGTTCGTCATCTGTCCCTGGCGCACTCTCGATGCACGCGAATATATCAATATATATGAGTGTGTGTATGTATGTATGGAAGTGCACGTAACAATATAGCTATACCTCACTTGTCTAACCATGACGTGCCGAGCACACATGAAAGAAAAGGTGAATACTGTAGAATCAAACTTCTATTTCCGGAACACGTATCAAAGAATGTCGGCCGCAGGAGAGGGTGTGTTAGATTGTGTGGGTGAGGGAGTGCTTGCCAGCCCTGCTACTGCCTGAGTCACCTAAGCCATTTCCTGGTAGACACAAATAGACCTACTGCTCCCGGCCAGGCATATATAGTAGCCCATGCTGATGGCCTCTATATAAACCCGTGACACACGCCCAACACCTACTCAATACAAGGCTATACATCCACACAGACTAACTTTCTGAACACAAAGAGGTCTCCCCTTCTTCGGTCTGTGGATAATATAGACAATAATTGAGTCACCATGGTGATGTAATGTGTAAATGACAAAGACGGGTTATGTCTGTGGCAATGAGAAGAACATAGTGCCTCTCACGCCGTATGGGTGAGGATCTCAGCCACTCACTGATCTACTGTCGTGTCTGACTCACAAACGACAAACTCACACCAACATGGCCGGGTCTTCGACGAGCAAGTTTAAGCCTTAATATCTTTGTTTACGTAGAAAAGCAGTAAGGTAGCTTGGGTCATCATCTGTATATAGGTTGTGAGGGTGGTGGGTGGGGCCGCGCCACACATTGACCCAGGCCCACACATAAACCTGAATCACTTAAACAAGTCGTTACGCTACGGTTCTTCCCCGGTTATTTTGAGATAAAGGACGTCGTCAACGTCTTGCATGAACTACATCAGCAAACAATAATGGCACACAATTTCATGCAACAGATATCAGTACTAGCAAGGACCTCTCTCTCTCTCTCTCTCTCTCTCTCAAGTGACGACTGTACATATGAACACATTGGTGCTTGGGATAGCTAATGGGAACTCGAGGGTTGGATGGGCGTGTTGATTGTGGAGGTTATTGTCAGACGTGAACACAGGACCGGCGCTACGGTCAGGTCTTTTTTACTTTCTGGTGGCGATTCAGGGGAGATGTGGGCCTCTGTGCCGGGGAGTCGAACACGAGGCCCAGACGTGGAAGGTGCCACTCATCTACATGCCATAATTCACTAGATATAAACTGTATTACTTGTGACAGGACGCTTAGTAGCCCCACGAAGACGACGGTACGACCCTTGAGCACCACGGTACGACCTTTGGGCATGATGGCCTAGCGTTTGACCTGCCCCTCGAACTTACTAAAATGTTGTGGCTTAATGCTTGAAGACGTTAAACACACATTGCTCAAGTTTCAACCTCCAGTAAGAAGGATCAAAAGAGAACAAAGCTGTGGTATCCAAGACTCATGTAGAGTGGTGGCATAGTTTCCCACTAGCCATGACATGTCTCCTCCCACCACTCACATACACCAACACTGGTCAAGCGCTTCCATCTTTACAGACTGTGACCACGAAACGTAGAGTCATATCTTGAATTTCCTTTTCTTAAACAGCTTACCACGACGGCACGACCCTTCGGCACGACGGCACGACCTTTGGGCACGACGGTAGGATCCCTGGGTATAAGGTCAGGTCAAAGACCAGGCTATCATATCCAGGAGTCGCATCGTCCGGCTCAGGGGGTAAACACACCAAGCCATTCGTCACACCTCCCCATCTACACTGTAACCATCAGTCTGGGTGTACTATACAGTATGCTAAAGTTTTATTCATTCTTATTCTGCAACAATGGCTGTTTTACGATGGTCTGCCATTTGACCTGACCCTTATGGGCTTAGGTCACAGGGGTAGACTGACCCATTAGGTGTACAGGTTATACAGCTGGTGCGGTGCGTGACGCTCGCTGTCAATAGTCGTCAGCCGATGAGGGCGTCACCATGACGAGCGGAGGTCAAGTACCTAATGGCACGTCGCCCGCCACATCACAGGGGTTTACTGGGGCAGAGCACAGCACCGGCCAAGGGGCTCATCAGATAACTGTGTGTGTGTGTGTGTGTGTGTGTGCGTGTGTGTGTGTGTGTGTTGAACTCGTACACAGAGGAATGGGTCATGTTCAGAGAGTCTTCCCATCAAAGAATTTTGGCGGTGATAACAAAGATATGAAGTAGCCAGCGAACGTACGACGCCTATCGTCGCTTCTTTGAATCACAATCCTTCGTCAGTAGGTCAGTGACTATGGGCTTCTTAAACCTGTACACAGAACCGTTGCGTCATCAGAGGGCGAGGCGGTGGACGTCAGCCAAGCCCATACTGGCATGTCAGCCAGAGCTGGCAGCCACACACTGAACCATATGTACCACATGTGTCTTCAGCCATAACTTGGTCAAAGAAAAAAAAAAAAATTAATTTATCGTCAAAGATGATTTCATGGCATTCCGAGGGGTAACCACCCATCAACTCTTCCTAAACTATCACATTGAAACACTGCATCCACATGAGTGAGGAGCACGTACGTCTGCTCTTGGTACACTACACTCTTAACATTCAGTGGTATCCGGTACACAAGACTAACATCTTAACATCCTGAGGATCAAGGTCGTGTTTAGCGGGTACGGCAGCCCAGCAGTGTGGATGCCAGTCACGGGTACGTCACAATGATGAATACATGACGTCATGTCCCCCCCCCGAAAAAGCACCACCAATAAATTCATCTG